>NC_089593.1:82279432-82579432 GCF_019320115.1 Miscanthus floridulus | reverse complement strand
TTGAAGTATAATGCTTAACTCCGGGGACTCCATTTTCCTTGCAATAAGACTACTACATACATGATAAGCTTGAAAAGGTGTTAGTCTCAAAGCATCCAACTTGTAGAGTAATCTCCCCCTAAATTTGTGCACACAAGTATGGAATACTTGTAGGAAACATGCACATTGATTTTAGAATAAAAAATACCACTTGAAAGATGACATCACATGAATGTGAGAGTCATTTTAGAAGGTGATATTCGGGAGAAATTATCTACGATTTGGACTTTGGCACATATTAGATGAACAATTGAAGGACAAGCTATGTGCCGTGCTCCTAAACAATTTTAAACCATGTAGGATTGCTCCAAGGAATAAGAATGAAACCGAGCAAGCCTACCATATGAAAAACCGTAGTGTATGCATGACAAAATATATAAGAATGCAAATGCGAACCTAGGCATGAAGAGTAACTAGATGCTAAAAGATACTAATTGTAGGAAAATTTAAATCTAATACCAATTGAAGTAAATTGAATCTAGTTACCTAACATGGGAAGGGGAATTTGGGTCCATAGTATTCACTAACCCACTTGGCAATGATTTTGTCCATCATGATGCACCCCATGAAATGCATCCATACTTTTGCCATGTCTCCAAATTTCCCGAAGTCCATTGGACTTCTCACTTCTCTTTCAGGATCCAAACCTTCTTGGTGCTTTTCATGTTGGAAATGATTTTCTTTGGCACCCAAAAGCGTTTGGCCCCATTGTTGGCTTGCTTGTTCACCTTGATGGCCACAACCTTGTCATTTTTCTTCTTCTTCAAGAGATAAGGTGTGGAGGCCTTCTTGTCCACCTTGTTGGTGTAGGTGTTGGAGAGCTTGCTTGTTTGCTTTTTCTCCATCTTCTTTGCTCCTCCCCCATTCTTCACCTTGCACTCACAGGACTTGTGGCACATGTAGCAAACCACGGTTTGTCCTTCATCAAGCTTCTTCACTCCCTTGATGGTGTTATCTTGATGAAGTTGGGCTTGCTTCACCTTGCCTTTCACTTGAGTCAAGTCCTTGGTGAGACGAGCTACTTCTTGCTTGAGTTGCTCATTCTCCTTTGCAACCTCTTATGTGCATGTATCTACAACAACTTTCTCAACATAAACTTGGTTGCACAAAGGTGAGTCTAAACATAAATCATTACAAGAAGTAGAGGCATCCTTTTTTAGACATGTTAGAACTTTTCCTTTTAGATGCCTTAGTGGGAGTTGTACTAACGGCTTCAAGATTAGCATCTTTATTAGTTAGCTCATCACAATGTTTGCACATGGTTTCCATTTTAGCAAGCAAACTTTTATAAGCATCTTGTGAGCTAGCTAATTTTTCTTTTAATTTTTCATTTTTCTTTACAAGTTGCTCATCATTGATTGTGCATGCATTTGTTGTTGCACTAGCCTCAAGTTGCTCAATTTTAGTAGATAGTTGAACATTAAGATTAGCAAAATTATCATATTGTTCAAGCAAAGTTTTGTATGCTTCTTGTGAACTATCTAGCTTTTCTTTTATTTTCCCGAGCTTCTTTTGTTGACTAGTGCAAACTTTAGCATAATTAAGGTTTTGTTGCACAATTTCTTCATAAGAACGCATTTCATCATCACTATCACTCTCACTAGAGGATGAGCTTTCGTTACCTCGTGCCATAAGGCACACACGAGAAGAGCTTGATGATGAGTGCTTGCGCCCTCGCCTCTTGTGATGGTCTTCTTCTTCACTTGAAGAATCATCCCATGTCCTTATTGATGTGAGGGCTTGTTTCTTGCATGCCTTCTTCTTTGTCTTGGGTGTGGGCTTATTTGGACAAACTTCCACAAAGTGCCCTATCTCGCCGCATCCATAGCATCCTCTCTTTCTTTGCTTATTTCTTTGATTGGTGAAAATGAGATCTTGAATTTCGATGGACACACCCTTGACGTTGAGCTTTTGGATCATCTTCTCCACCTTGGTGATTAGTTTGATTGAATCTTCATCAAGGTCGAAGGTGGAGGAGGAAGATTGATCATCACTTGAATCTTCATCATCCTCATCTTTTTCTTCATCTTCACTTGAGGAGCTTGAGCTTGAGCTTGTCTCAACTCGCTTGCCCTTCATCTTCTTTTTCTTGCCACATGCAAGAGCTTTGCCTTTGCTTGATGAAGAGGCTTTTTCTTGACCCATCTTGTGTGACATTTCAAATGCCACTATCTTGCCAATGACAATGGCCGGGGTCATGGTGCTCAAGTCCTCCATATTGTGAAGGATGGTGATGATGCTTGCATATTTCTTTTGTGGTAGCACGAAGATGATCTTCCTCACGATGTCCGCATCATCTAGCTTTGTTAATCCTATAGAGTGGAGCTCATTTATAATTAGATTCAAATAAGAATACATATCACGAACAAGCTCATCATCTTTTATTTCGAAGGAATCATAATTTTGTTTAGCTAAACAATGTTTTTGCTCATGGACATTACTTGTGCCGTCATGGAGCTCTTGAAGTTTTAACCAAATTTCATGTGCCATATTTAAAGTGAACACTTGGTTAAACACATCCATGCTAAAAGATTCAAACAAGCATTTTTTTGCTCTAGCATTGAAATGAATTTCTTTTTTATCACTCTTCGTGGGTTTATTGGGATTCTTAATGGGTTTCATCCCATCACGAGTAACTCTCCAAACTCCCAAGTCAACCGCCTCAAGGTAGCAATCCATTCTAGCTCTATATTAGGGGAAGTTAGTGCTGTCAAAGTGCGGAGGCCTAGAGGTATCCATCCCAACCACTCTAAATAGCGTCGGCTCAACGGCGGTTAAGCCAAAGATCCAAATTGAGCCAACCGGCTCCGATACCAATTGAAGGGGATCGTGACACCTAAGAGGGGGGGGGGGTGAATTAGGCAACTTAAAAATCTAACTTCAAAACTATGGCCTCTTTTTCTTACCGTTGCGAAACCTATGCAAAAGATAAACTATCTAAATATGCAACTACGGTTTTACTAGTGTGTTGCTATCTCTACCGCTAAAGGAGTAATATAATCAATATAAATGCGGAAGCTAAAGAGCAAAGTAGAGATATGCAAACTCCCGTCGACGACTCTAGTATTTTTATCGAGGTATCGAGAAGCGCGTAAGCTTCCCCCTAGTCCTCATTGGAGCCCCTCGCAAGAATCCCTCGCAAGGGCCAAACTCCCAGTCGGGTAACTCCGTAGATAGCATCGGGCCTTCCCCATGCACAAGTGGGTCTCTGACTTGCATTTCGGCAAGCCTCTCCCGGATGCTCCCCGCCGTCTTCACTATCAAGCTTCTGGCCAAAACAGCGCGGGCCTTGTTCCCTCCGGTACATGGTGGCGGCCACACCACAAACTCGGTTGGTGTGATCTCGCAACACTACAAGCCCCTCCGATGTACAACAATGGTGCTCGTAAGCACCGAGTGATAAGAGGTACGCAAACCTCACTAAACACCAGGCCTAAACCTAGAGCAAGCGCATAAGCGGTGGTCTAATCAACCTAAGCACTTCGCAAAGCACCTACGCTAATCACCTAATAAAATACTAAGCACTATGCAAGTGGAGATCACTAAAATGGTATATCAATACCCTTGATATGTTTCCTTAGCTCCACACTTCTCATTTTGCCAGTTGGGGGTTGTATTTATAAGCCCCACTAAGAAAGTAGCCGTTGGGGATGAAATCCTGCTTTTCTGCTACTGACCGGACGCTGGAGTCGTCCAGATCAGACCCATCCGGTTGTCTCGACCATTGGAGCCGCGAACAACTGATCGGACGCTGCCAGCGTCCGGTCACTTGCCACCAGATGCATTCGGTCACAAGTTCGTTGCTCTGGAACCTCTTTGTACTCGATCGGATGCTGCTATCCTGCGTCTAGTTAGTTTGCCGCCAGCGTCCGATCACTTGCTGATTGTGTTGCTAGACTGATGAATAGGGTAGGACTATAAGGATAGCTCGAGGATAATGGAGGTTAGCAAGAATGGGATTGACATTACCTACCCAACCACTTCTTAAGGGAATTATTATGCAAGGTGTTCAAGCATGATGCATGAATCGATCTTATGAATCTAGGTACAAAAGATTTATACAATCAAAAGTACTAGATTTTTAATACATAGGACAAACCTAATCATATTATCCGCCATGAACTTTCAAATAAGATAGGATTGAGGCTAGATCAAAGGTAAGAAGAAAGAAATTTGAACTTTAAAATATCAAGTTTACTTTCTTTGATCCAAATCAATTTGAAGGTTTTCCAAAGTAACCTACAATGATCTTAGATAGGAACTGCTCTGATACCAGCTGTGGCAGAACCTCCTAAGAAATCGGGTCCACGTGCACCTATCGATGTCTCAACAGACCTTTGATAGCATACACAGGTTCCCAATAACTTAACAGGTCTGTCGGGTGTCCTCGGGAAACCCGAATCATCCACGAATCTTTTTCGAACAGGATCCCAATCACAGTCATTGCAGATTACAACAGTTTTTCAATATACATACTAGAGATTATAAAGCGGAAGACTTAAGTTTAATATTACAAACCAGTTGTTTTAAAACTCACAATACCATAAGTGTCATACAACCATAGTAGCGGGATAATATTACATTAACATTATTTATTTCACACAAACTAGTGCCTTGTCCAAAGGCCATTCATCATTCCTCATCATCATCGACTTCAAACACTGTCATGCAGCAGGGACCAAAACAAGCCTGCGCATGCGACTCACCTGCAACAAGGGTTAACAAACCCTGAGTACAAAAGTACTCAACAAGACCGACCCGACGAAAAAGGGATGAAGGACTTTAGGGATGCAGGTGTTGGGACAAGGTAAGGATGTAGCAAGATTCAAAAGTTCTTTGCCAAAAGCTTACTATTCTTAATCCAAATTTCGAGTTTTACCCCTAAGTACTTTAGTTCATTATCTCAAACTAAGTGTTCATATCCCATATTCCAATCCTTCTCATTCCATTCCTTTTTCTCATGTTTTAGTAATTCACCAGTCCTGCATTGCTTCTGTAATGAATCGAGTCTCCATATCCGCGGAGCACCGACAATTCGAATTGATTCAAGTCCCAGCTGGGGATTCCTTATCACACGACATATGTAGAACTTAATCTTGCATATATCAACCTCGCTACCGGATCCTCCCATACTAAGCCATCTCCACGCCACCCGAGAGCACAGCACACCTCAAATCTAGCCACATTCCAGCCACGAGGGTACACGCTACTCCCGCCATCTCTCCACTCCCAGTGCATGGGCATTCGTCTTAGTATCGGATTAGCCGAAGTAGGCTTACCGGAGTATGTGACCAGTACTATAAAGTGTCTCGTTCAGAAGATCCACAATGAGTGGCCTTTAAGCGACATAGTCGGCAACATTACCCAACATTCAAGATAAGTCACCCGACTAGTCTCTAGTTCATTCTATCTTCTTTCTTTCTTTGGCCAGTATGCCATCTTTGATTGTATCGAAACTTTTACTTTGAAAGCCTACCATAAAGCATACTAAGCATTCTACGCCTTTGTAAATGAAATCATCTTCAAGGATGGTAAACAATTAACAAGGTAGGCAATGCATCAAGTAGGTAACATTTGAATTATTCAATCTTAATGCAATAAGTAACATAAGTGATAAACTTTTCAAAATAACAAGGTAATGGTTTAATGCATAAACCGGGGCTTGCCTTCGTTGACGATCTCGGGTTCTAGATCAGTACCACAATTATCGAATCCCGTGACAACCGGGGATCCTTCCAGAACTTGCTCAACTAGAATCGGTTCACTCTCGGATTCTACACGAAATGATAACATATGCTTCAACTTGATGATAATGTAAACATGATACTTTCATGGTACATGAAATATAACAACACCCCGAATACAACTGTTCTTCACGGTACAGTTGCAAGCCAACGAAACCAACTTGTAAATCTACCGTCAAGGATCACACATGTGACTTGACCAAACAAATCATGAAACCCTACTAGTCACAAAACATGATCAAAACAAGATCAAACACTAGTCAAACACTTAGGGTTTGCTTTTATTTATTTTTGAATTAATTTGAAAATAAGCCCAACAAATAACTTGTTCCAAATGACCTCAAAATTTTATGTAAGCTTCCTCATGACAAATTAGTATACCAAAACAAATTTCAAATTTTTTGGATTTAAACAGTGGCCTACAAAAATCATGGAAATTGCATTTATCAATTAATGGACTGAATATTTGAACATTAAAAATTTATTCAAATTTCAAGTTTAAAATTTTTAAACCATACTAGAGCATGTACAGAGGCTACATACAAAATTTCAGAATTTTTGGAGCTATGATTATTTTTCTACAAATTTCCAAAGATCCAGCACTATTCCAAATCAGAAAATAAACAAAGCTCACTATTCCCTCTCTTGCTCTCACTGACAGCCGGCCCCCACCTGTCATCCCCAACCTCGGGCATTGACTGTGGCTGCGATGGCGCTGATCGGCGCTAATTCACCGTCGGTGAGTCTAACAACGACAGCCAAAGCACTAACATGCTCACAAGAGCTAGGCGCATCGATCAGTGACACTTTGGAGGTCGATTACGACATGGATCAAAGCTAACGCCGACCATGGCGGACGCGGTGGCACGGCAGTGTTACGCCGGCGAAACAAGGCTAGTAACGGTGAAACAGAGAGTACAGGAAGCATCAGTGGCTCACCCCGATCGTGTTGAAGCAACAGGCGAGACCGGAGAAGCTATGGTGACGCGTTTCGACGATGACCGGAATTACGGCGGAGCGGACCTCGTCGACGACAACGTTCCGGCGACTGTAGTGGGCAAAACAAGCAGGCAAGAGTGGAATGAGCACTACAGCATCAAGACAAATCCATAGAGCCAACCAGCAAGGGCAACGGCTCACCAGACGAGGCTGGCCACGGTGAATCGGAGCTTCCGTCGATGTCGCCGGCCGCGAGGAAGATGAACGTGTACTGCGAGCTCTCGGCGAAATTAGGTGGTAGCAATAGCTCGGTCGAATGCGCAAGGAGTAGGCGGAACTAGAACATAGCTTTGACGGGGCTTGCTTGCGCTGAGGAGACGAGAGAAGCTCGCCGGAGTTGAGACGGCGGCGTCGGGAAAACAGAGAGGAAGAAGAAACGTGAACGGCGTCGTCTGGGTCTTATAGCTCGGCCTGGAGCGTGCGGACTCGACACGCAGAGTGCTCCCCATGCCAGCGCGAAGCCAAGGGTGGTCGCAGACGCGCCTGGAAGGCCGGAGAATGGACGCCGGCGGTGAGGCGGTGACGCCCTGTAGTTATCTGAATTTTTGAGGTATTTACAGATTTGCCACTGCATCGATTTTTCAAATTACTCACAAATTTTCTAAAGAAGTTGAAAATCTCCAAAAATGAAAGTTGCTCAACTTTTCAAACTCTACAACTTTGCTTCAAGGAACATTTTCAAATTCTGCCTCCATTTTGAAATTTGAATTTGGGGTGCATTTGAGCATTTGAATCATTTCAAAATTACTCCAAATTTTATATGAAAACTTGAAAAACTTTGAATACCAAAGTTGATCCTTATAAAATATACTTCAACTTTGCTTTTGGTCACAACCCGAAATTCCAAATGGATTTTAAATTAGACAAAAGGGGCAAAAAGGACTTTTGTGATTTGAATTTGAATTCAAATTTGATTTGTTTTCCTTTTACTTTAACTTTGATTTTTGACCAGTAACTTGGCCCATTAGGGTTATTTGAGTCAAATGACACATGACCTCTCATGATCACATGAAATTTGACCCTTGTGGTCATGATCTTTATTCAGGGTTTTGAATCACATCACATGAAATAATAATATTATGAAATAAAGCTTATTTAGTGAATGCATTCAAAATTTTCTACTTTATGAATGCTTTGCAATGCATATGATGACATGTCAAGTTTTAGTGCTAGGTCAAAACACCAGAGGTGTTACAACCCTTCCCCCTTAAAGAAATCTCGTCCCGAGATTTAAAACCTAAGGCTAAGTAATGGAAAAGGAAATGTGTCAAACAAACACATCATAACTTTATTCAAAAGGCTAGTGAGGGGATTTTCCATTCTGTTGACAAACAAGACAAGTTACAATATAGACAAGGTATTGCAACTAGATAGAAGCGAAGAAGTTAGGAAAGTTCTCTTCTAGGTAATCCTCAGACTCCCAAGTAGCTTCATCTTCAGTATGTTGATTCCATTGTACTTTGTAGAACTTGATTGTATGTCTTCTAGTGACTCGATCTTTCTGATCTAAGACTCTAATGGGATACTCAGCGTAAGTCAAGTCAGGTTCTAGTTCTACATCACCAAAGTCGACTACTTGGTCAGGTACTTGAAGACACTTCTTTAAATGGGATACATGGAAGATATCATGCACCGCTGACATGTGATCTGGTAGCTTGATGCGATAGGCAACCGGTCCACATCGTTGTTGGATTTGAAAAGGATCGACATAACGGGGCGCCAACTTTCCCTGAATCCCAAAACGATGGACTCCTTTCATCGGTGATACCTTGAGGTAGACATAATCTCCCACTTTGAATCCTAGCGGTCGTCTCTTATCAGCATAGCTTTTCTATCGGGATTGAGCTACCTTCATATTGGCTTGTATGAGTTTAACTTTCTCTTCAGCTTCCTTGACCACATCCGGTCCAAAGAACCAACGTTCTCCAGCTTCTGACCAATTTAAAGGTGTCTAGCATCTACAGCCATACAATGCTTCGAATGATGCCATTTTAATGCTCTCTTGATGGCTATTGTTATATGAAAATTCAGCTAAGGGAAGGCATTCATCCCATTTAGCACCATAGGAAAGAACACATGCTCTTAGCATATCTTCAAGAATTTGATTTACCCTCTTAGTCTATCCATCTATTTGCGGATGATAAGTAGAACTACGGATAAGTTTGGTTCCCAAAGACTCATGTAGACTTTTCCAAAACTTGGATACGAACAATGACCCTTTGTCAGAGACAATGGTCTTGGGTGCCCCATGCAGACTGAAGATTCTATCAAGATAAAGCTTTGCATACTGCTCTGCTCGATATTTATCTCTGACTGGTAAGAAATGAGCTATCTTGGTTAGGCGATCAACAATAACCCATATTGAATTGTAGCCTGCAGATGTCCTAGGCAATCCCACGATGAAGTCCATACAGATATCTTCCCACTTCCAAGATGGAACTGGCAATGAATGTAATGGACCTGCAGTCCTCATGTGAACCGCTTTGACTCTCTGACAAATATCACACTTGGCTACATATTGAGCTATTTCTATTTTCAATTTGGTCCACCAATATCTCTTTCTCAGATCATGATACATTTTGTTGCTACCTGGATGAATGGAGTACCTTGTAGAACGAGCTTCATCAAGAATCTACTTTTGCAGCTCTAGATTTTTGGGTACTACCAATCTATCCTTGAACCATACAACATCTGATTCATCAACCTTGAAACATGTTGGTTTTCTAGATCTGACTTTATCCTTGATATGGACTATGCCCTTACTTTTCCGTTGAGCATCAATAATCTGCTCTTTGATAGTGGACTCAACTGCAATATTGGACAGGGAACCTTGTACTATGATTTGTAAATTCAGATGCTCCATCTCTTGACACAATGTTCGTTGCATAGGTTCTATAGTCAAACAATGGCAACGACTCTTGCGACTCAGGGCATCGGCAACCACATTAGCCTTGCCCAGATGATAATGCACTTCTAAGTCATAATCTTTAATAAGTTCTAATCATCTTCTTTGCCTCATATTCAACTCTGACTGAGTGAAGATGTATTTCAAACTTTTGTGATCTGTATATATATGACAGATATTACCCAATAAGTAATGTCGCCAAATCTTGAGTGCATGAACAATAGCGGCTAATTCAAGATCATGGGTGGGATAATGTTCTTCATGCTTCTTGAGTTGTCTGGAAGCATACGCTATGACTCTGCCTTCTTGCATAAGAACACAGCCAATACCAATTCCAGATGCATCACAATAGATATCAAACGGCCTCTCGATATTAGGTTGTGCTAATACGGGTGCAGTTGTCAGCAACTTCTTCAATGTCTGAAAGGCCTTTTCACATTCTGTTGACCATACAAACTTAGTTTAATTTTTCAGCAGTCCAGTAATTGGCTTCGCAATTCTGGAGAAGTCAGGGATAAACCGAAGATAATACCCTGCCAACCCTAGAAAACTACGAACTTGATGAACAGTTGTAGGTGCTTTCCAGTTAAGGACTTCTTCTACCTTGCTCGGATCAACAGCTATACCTTCAACAGATAACACATGACCCAGAAATTGTACTTCCTCTAACCAAAATGCACATTTGCTGAATTTGGCATATAATTGGTGGTCTCTTAATCGTTGTAGAACAATGCGGAGGTGTTCCGCATTTCTGCTTTGCTCTTAGAATAGATAAGAATGCCATCAATGAACACTACTACAAACTTATCCAATTCGGGCATGAAAACTGAGTTCATGAGGTACATGAAATGAGCCGGGGCATTGTTCAGCCCAAAAGACATGACTAGATACTCATATAGACCATATCGGGTAGTAAACGCTGTCTTCGGCACATCTTCTTGTCTGATCTTAATCTGGTGATAGCCTGATCTCAAGTCTATCTTCGAGAACACCTTAGCTCCCGCAAGTTGATCAAAAAGCAAATCAATTCGGGGTAAGGGGTATTTGTTCTTGATGGTGACTTCATTTAACGGCCGATAGTCAACACATAACCTTAAGGTTTGGTCCTTCTTCTTCACGAATATAGCAGGGCATCCCCAAGGTGATGAATTGGGTTGAATGAAACCCTTGTCTAACAACTCTTGTAGTTGCATTTTTAATTCTGCTAGTTCTTTGGGTGGCATCCTATATGCTCTTCTGGATACAGGTGCTGTTCCTGGTTTCAGGTCAATTCTAAACTCTACATCTCGGTCTGGTGGTAGACTAGGCAGATCATCGGGAAAGACATCCATAAACTCACATACCACTAAAACTTTCTCGGCTCCTTCAACAGTAGTTGCACAGACTGTTCCAACTGTACTCTTAGGAAAGGGAAGTTGGATGAGAAGTTGGGTTTTACTGCCAGGTGCATTTACCCTTATGGTTCTACGTAGGACATCTATGATAGCCCCGTGTTGGGTTAACCAATTCATACCAAGGATCACATCTATATCTTGATCCTTTAATATTAGCATATTGGTAGGGAACTCATAACCTCCCAAATCAATAGGTACATGCTGAACTACCTCCCTGGTATAGATTCGTCCCCCTGGCGACTGTATATGATATGGTTCTTTTGTTTCCCCAATAGTTATCCCATGCCATCATTACTGGTTCTCCTTCTGGAATAGCTTCCACCTGAGTATAGAAGACCCTTCCAGTTTTCTTCTCAGTCTGACCCTTCTGACTATTCTGAGCATTGCCCTTGTACTGATTCTGAGCTTGAGGAACAGGGGCTTTGGGTGCATCAGGATTATTCTTCCTGGGATACGGACATTCTCAGGAAAAGTGTCCTGGTTTACCACAATTATAACATGGATAATTGTGATTCTGGGGAGTAGCAGTGCGGTTTGCATTATTTGTATTATTTTGCTGCTGCGGTGCTTGATGGGCATTAGGCGTATTAGTTGCAGGGCGAATAAAGAACTGCTGCCTGCTTTGGCTTTGTTGTGGGCGGAATGGCGCATGGCCATGATTCTGAGGATGGTAGACCATCTTTTGACGCTTTCCACTCGACGATCCGGAAGCAGATATTCTCTTTTTCTTCACCTCCTTGTGTCGGCGGTAATTCTCTTCCGAAGCGATAGCAATGTTGACCGTCTCATGGTAAGTTGCGTTGCCACAAGTTGCCATCATGGTTTGAAGTTTTGTATTTAGGCCTCTCATGAAATGATTCTTCTTCTTCCTGTCAGTATTCACATACTATAGCATACTGCGACAGGTGATTGAAGCGCCCAACATAGTGCATTACCAGGTGCTCCCCTTGTTTAAGAACCAAAAACTCTTCTAACTTCATGGTCATTACACCATCTGGAATATAGTGTGCCCTGAAGGCATCCTTAAACTCCATCCAGGTGATTTGGTGACCAGTGGGCTGTATTGCTACCAAATTTGCCCACCAGGCACCAGCAGCTCCTCGGAGTTGCTGTGCCGCAAACCTTGGTTTCTGAATCTCAGTACAGTGAATCAGCTCAAACTTTTGCTCTATTGTTCTAAGCCAATCATCAGCTTCTAGAGGCTCTTCTGCCTTAGAGAACACAGGCAGACGTGTGTCGGTAAAATCAACATATGTTGACTCGTCATTTCCATTATTACGACGACCACGATTAGGGTATGGGGCCTGTTGGTTCTGAGCCAATTCCCTTAACAACCTAGCATTCTCTGCCGTTGCATTGACGAGGGCGGCTATGGCATCTGCCATAGTCAGAGGCATTGGTGGAGGATTTGGGCACTCATCATTGTCATGCGAGCCACTAGCACCAGTTCGGGTGATAGGACGAGGCATCTGTTAGAGAAACACGTTTACTTACATTATTCTTTATTGAAAGCATTTAAAAGGTTTCATGCTACAAAGGGTTACTTATTTAAATTACATGTCTTATATCCCACAAGACAACCCTGGTTTACTAGGAAAGCAGTAAAAGAACTATTACTACTCTGAGCTCTCAGTCTTTGGCATCTGTGCCCATCTCGGACGAAACCTCATCATCATCTGAGAAGTACACTAACTCCTCAGGATCCTCCTCCTCTTCTTCATTCTTGACTTCTCCTGGATCTACAATCATTTCTTCATCTGTAACTTCACCATCCCCATGAGGAGGATGAAGTTGAGCGTACAGCATGTGGACATTCTCATGAAGAATAGCATTGTCCATCTCCAGATCTTCTACGTAGAACTCCAACTCATGGACGCGTTCATTAGCCGCATCCTCTCATGTCTAGGCTTCATTCCGTAGCTCCATGGTCATGGTGATGCCCCTTTGCATTTCCGCCAACTCCTCTTGATCTTTGGCATGAGCTCGACGAAGAGTGTTGAGCTCCTTGGTAAGGTTCTTGATGTTGGTGGGATTGCTTGAAGATCCTTCATCTCCTAGGGTCTTGGGACTTCCTTCACCAAGCTCATGGTTTCGTGGTGCTAACTGGTGATGAGGGACTCCGTGAGGTCCGGTGGACTTGCGTGCGGTTATCTTGGTCTTTGCCATAGCCTGTAGAAGTTAGGGTAGGACTATAAGGATAGCTCGAGGATAATGGAGGTTAGCAAGAATGGGATTGACATTACCTACCCAACCACTTCTTAAGGGAATTATTATGCAAGGTGTTCAAGCATGATGCATGAATCGATCTTATGAATCTAGGTACAAAAGATTTATACAATCAAAAGTACTAGATTTTTAATACATAGGACAAACCTAATCATATTATCCACCATGAACTTTCAAATAAGATAGGATTGAGGCTAGATCAAAGGTAAGAAGAAAGAAATTTGAACTTTAAAATATCAAGTTTACTTTCTTTGATCCAAATCAATTTGAAGGTTTTCCAAAGTAACCTACAATGATCTTAGATAGGAACTGCTCTGATACCAGCTATGGCAGAACCTCCTAAGAAATCGGGCCCACGTGCACCTATCGATGTCTCAACAGACCTTTGATAGCATACACAGGTTCCCAATAACTTAACAGGCCTGTCGGGTGTCCTCGGGAAACCCGAATCATCCACGAATCTTTTTCGAACAGGATCCCAATCACAGTCATTGTAGATTACAACAGTTTTTCAATATACATACTAGAGATTATAAAGCGGAAGACTTAAGTTTAATATTACAAACCAGTTGTTTTAAAACTTACAATACCATAAGTGTCATACAACCATAGTAGCGGGATAATATTACATTTACATTATTTATTTCACACAAACTAGTGCCTTGTCCAAAGGCCATTCATCATTCCTCATCATCATCGACTTCAAACACTGTCATGTAGCAGGGACCAAAACAAGCCTACGCATGCGACTCACCTGCAACAAGGGTTAACAAACCCTGAGTACAAAAGTACTCAACAAGACCGACCCGACGAAAAAGGGATGAAGGACTTTAGGGATGCAGGTGTTGGGACAAGGTAAGGATGTAGCAAGATTCAAAAGTTCTTTGCCAAAAGCTTACTATTCTTAATCCAAATTTTGAGTTTTAGCCCTAAGTACTTTAGTTCATTATCTCAAACTAAGTGTTCATATCCCATATTCCAATCCTTCTCATTCCATTCCTTTTTCTCATGTTTTAGTAATTCACCAGTCCTGCATTGCTTCTGTAATGAATCGAGTCTCCATATCCATGGAGCACCGACAATTCGAATTGATTCAAGTCCCAGCTGGGGATTCCTTATCACACGACATATGTAGAACTTAATCTTGCATATATCAACCTCGCTACCGGATCCTCCCATACTAAGCCGTCTCCGCGCCACCCGAGAGCACAACACACCTCAAATCTGGCCACATTCCAGCCATGAGGGTACACGCTACTCCCGCCATCTCTCCACTCCCAGTGCGTGGGCATTCGTCTTAGTATCGGATTAGCCGAAGTAGGCTTACCGGAGTATGTGACCAGTACTACAAAGTGTCTCATTCAGAAGATCCACAATGAGTGGCCTTTAAGCGACATAGTCGGCAACATTACCCAACATTCAAGATAAGTCACCCGACTAGTCTCTAGTTCATTCTATCTTCTTTCTTTCTTTGGCCAGTATGCCATCTTTGATTGTATCGAAACTTTTATTTTGAAAGCCTACCATAAAGCATACTAAGCATTCTACGCCTTTGTAAATGAAATCATCTTCAAGGATGGTAAACAATTAACAAGGTAGGCAATGCATCAAGTAGGTAACATTTGAATTATTCAATCTTAATGCAATAAGTAACATAAGTGATAAACTTTTCAAAATAACAAGGTAATGGTTTAATGCATAAACCGGGGCTTGCTTGCGCTGAGGAGACGAGAGAAGCTCACCGGAGTTGAGACGGCGGCGTCGGGAAAACAGAGAGGAAGAAGAAACGTGAACGGCGTCGTCTGGGTCTTATAGCTTGGCCTGGAGCGTGCGGACTCGACACACAGAGTGCTCCCCGTGCCAGCGCGAAGCCAAGGGTGGTCGCAGACACGCCTGGAAGGCCGGAGAAAGGACGCCGGCGGTGAGGCGGTGACACCCTGTAGTTATCTGAATTTTTGAGGTATTTACAGATTTGCCACTGCGTCGATTTTTCAAATTACTCACAAATTTTCTAAAGAAGTTAAAAATCTCCAAAAATGAAAGTTGCTCAACTTTTCAAACTCTACAACTTTGCTTCAAGGAACATTTTCAAATTCTGCCTCCATTTTGAAATTTGAATTTGGGGTGCATTTGAGCATTTGAATCATTTCAAAATTACTCCAAATTTTATATGAAAACTTGAAAAACTTTGAATACCAAAGTTGATCCTTATAAAATATACTTCAACTTTGCTGTTGGTCACAACCCCAAATTCCAAATGGATTTTAAATTAGACAAAAGGGGCAAAAAGGACTTTTGTGATTTGAATTTGAATTCAAATTTGATTTGTTTTCCTTTTACTTTAACTTTGATTTTTGACCAGTAACTTGGCCCATTAGGGTTATTTGAGTCAAATGACACATGACCTCTCATGATCACATGAAATTTGACCCTTGTGGTCATGATCTTTATTCAGGGTTTTGAATCACATCACATGAAATAACAATATTATGAAATAAAGCTTATTTAGTGAATGCATTCAAAATTTTCTACTTTATGAATGCTTTGCAATGCATATGATGACATGTCAAGTTTTAGTGCTAGGTCAAAACACCAGAGGTGTTACAGCCTACTTGTAAGGTCGAGATGGTGACTAGAGGGGGGTGAATAGTCATTTCTAAAACTTAATCGCGTTGGCTAACCCATACAAGTGCGGAATTAAAATTATCGGTCTAGCCAAGACTACACCCCTCTATCTATGTACTCTAGCACCTTACAAAGATACTAATTAAGCAACAAAGGTGCCGGGCTAGCTAGATCTCACCTAATCAATTCTAGAAGCAAGGTCACATAAACCTATGCCACTAGTACTTTAAGCAACGGGGAGCTCCTACACATGCTAGTAAGCGAAAGCACAAAGCAACTAAGCTCACTAGCAATGCTCAATAACAAGGCAACCAATGCCAAATTAGAGAGCGCAAATACTTAGCTACACAAACTAAGCAATGTGACTAACAAGGTTACACAAACCAAATTAGTCATGGAAGGGAGCTACTTCTATGATACACAAGCAAGAAGGTAACTAGTGAGCTACACAAGCTAACTAATTACAAGAGCAACTACACAAGCACAATGTATATAAAAGTAATCACAAACTTGTGTAAAGGGATTGCAAACCAACGGGAAGAACAAGGTTGACACGGTGATTTTCTCCCGAGGTTCACGTGCTTGCCAACATGCTACGTCCCTATTGTGTCGACCGCTCACTTGGTGGTTCAGCGGTTAAATTGGCATCACCGCCAAGCCCGCACGTCGGGCACCGCAAGAACCTACCCCAAAAGTGAGGGTAGCTCAATGACACGCTCAACTAGAGTTGCTCTTTGCGGCTCTCGCGGGGCGAGCACAATGCCCCTCACAAAGCTCTTCTCCGGAGCACCGCTCAAGCTTCTTGCGGGCTTCGATAGAGACCACCACCAAGCTATCTAGGAGGTGGCAACCTCCAAGAGTAACAAGCACCACTAGCTTCCAACTCGATCACCTAGTGCCACTCGATGCAACCTCACGATGCAATTGCACTAGAATCGCTCTCACACAATCAGATGATCACTATCAAGCATATGTGAGATGGAGGGCACCCAAGCACTCTCAAGCATGGACACAAAGTCCCCCGAGGTGCTCAGCCCCAGCTATGGCTGAGACCACCTTCTATTTATAGCTCCATGGGCTAAACTAGTCGTTACCCCTTCACTAGGCAAAACTCGAGGTGATCGGATGCGCTGGTCGAATCGACCGGACGCAGGACCTCAGCGTCTGGTCAATGGATGCCTGCCATGTGTCACCACTGTTCAAACATAGTCGCTCAATGTCAACGATAAAGTGATGACCGGACGCAATAGCTCAAAGTGACCGGACATAGGACCCCAGCGTCTGGTCATTTCTAGTAAGGTTCCAGTCGTGACCGAACACGTTCGGTCGGTCACGATCGGACGTAGCATTAGCGTTCGATTCTTCTCCAACTTCTCTACGTCACCTACATCACCGTACGCTAGCCTGACTGGACGCATCGTGCCAGTGTCCGGTCACTTTTAGCGCCAGCGTCCGGTCGAAGACCGATGCCCGTGCACTCTCTGCTGCCACTGATCGGACACAGGACCCCAGCGTCCGGTCCACACTGTGAGACCCTGTCTTTTCTGTATAGGGCATCGGTGGAGGTTCGAACCCTTCTCGCCTCTGTTCCATCGCCGAGTTCATCCACATCAACTCCAACTTCATCTCCTTTATAAATGTGCCAACACCACCAAGTGTACACCACCATGTGTATATGTGTTAGCATTTTCACAATCATTTTCCAAAGGATTAGCCACTCAACTTGCCACACCACTCAATCCTAGCGACGATGCAAAGTTAGATCACTTGAGTGGCACTAGATGACTGATATGCAAACAAGTTTACCCCTCTTGATAGTACGACCATCTATCCTAAACCCGGTCATAAACTTCTCTACACACCTATGACCGATGAAATGAAATGCCCTAGGTTATACCTTTGCCTTGCGCATTCCATTCCATCTCCTCTAATGTCGATGCAACACATGCACCAACCAATCACCAAATGATATGATCCACTTCATATCATCACGTGATCATATTGGTTCATCGATCTTGACTTCACTTGCTTTTCACCATTGCCTTCGTCCATCAGCGCCAAGTCTTGCTTAAGCTTCATCAACACGCGGTCCATCGCTCCAAAGCCTCCAACTTGCCCTTCACGCTTGCAACCGGTCCATCAAGCCAAGTCATGTCTTGATCTTCTCCACCTTGATCACATGACTCAATGTCATGTCTCATTTGCAATGAGCTCCTTCATCATCACATGTGTGAGCTTTGCAACTTCTCCAAGCCATTTTCACCTTCATGGCATATGTTGCTCACACACATGTACCTATGGACTAATCACCCGCGTATCTCACATAAACACAATTAGTCCACCTAGGTTGTCACTCAATTATCAAAACCACACAAGGACCTTTCAATCTCCCCCTTTTTGGTAATTGATGACAACTCTACAAAGATATGGAAATTAAGCTCTTTTGGATTCATGTTGCTTGCCCAAGCAATTTTACCATGTGAAAATGATTTTGGATAAGTACCACAAACCCAAAATGGTAGCATTAGCTCCCCCTACATATGTGCTAGAGTGTTTGGTTTGAAGTTCGGACATATGCATAGTTTGGAAATATGGGAGAGTAATTACTACTGAATGATGCTAAGGTGTATAGAGTAAACCTTTGAAGTGTGATACCAATCAAAGTTGCATCTTTAAATTCATCCTTAGCACCATGGTTAGCTCGATAACACTTGGAAATAAAAAAGCACTAGATACCTCGTGAGATCAAAATTAAAAGCAAGGTACTAGCATTACTTTAAAAGCATACCAAGTGTCTAGCTATCATCCTATGCATGCTAGTTTTCATTTCATCAATCAAATTCTACAACTAGCATACATCACACAAGCATGCATATTGAATTTAAGAACTTATGCAATGCAAGCAAGCACATGAATATGCACATATCAAATGCAATCAATCAAAGTTCATGAGCTTGCTCCCCCTACTTGAGTGCTTCTCTTGTCCAAGAATTTTGATCCATCTCTTTTCTTCAATGTTGCTCCCTCTTTGTCCATATTCATGTCCAACCTCTACTTTGTTTCAATCTTTGCTATCTTTACGAGTACCACTTATAGGATATCACTTGTGAGTTGATCTAGACATCACTTGTGAATTCTTGATGAAATAATTGAGTCTAGATACCATTTGAAACAAACAAACTAGATATCCATTTGCATTGTTGTCTTGTGCTTGTACTCTTATCACTATCATGAGCTTCTATGGTGGACTTGAACTAAATTGATTTGCCTAAGCATCCAAGTCCTATTTGAACCAATGACAAGCTTCTTCACACCTCTTGCAAGGGTTATCTTGCCAATGTTGTACTTGTCAATTGTTAGCAATCCAAATTGAGTTAAGTACTTGGGTTCACTAGCTCATGAACAAATTCATATACTAACCACTAGATCAACTAATTATTCAAGCAATAGTGGTAGGCTATGAATTCAAACATTTCATTTGTTATGCATGATCCTATGAAGTATGAACTATATGCACTAACCGCATACTAGTAAGGGATGAAATGATCATGCATATTACAATGATACCTTTGCTATGTTGGAGTAGAGGATAGTCACATAGATCCCAATTCATTACTCCAATAGCAATGTGAAGTCCAATTATAAGCTTGGTGAAGACCAATAGACACCATTTTGAATTCCACTCTTCACCCATATGAAATGAATACCACTTATGATCAAGTGCACTTTCTTGTTGTGGTTGGCTTGCTTTATCTTTTGATCTTTTCTTGCATGAGAGAACTATTTGGAATACCACTTGAAATATCATGACTAGCTCTCTTTTGGGTGTTGCTTGCTTTTCTTGATCAATCCTTTTGATTGCTTCAACTAAGCATCTCAAATGTCCCTCGGATCACCACTTCCATGTTAGCCTTCCAAGTACCACACTTAGTTTACCTATACATAGGCGGCAAGCCCCTACACTAGGGAGAAGTGACCTCTTTCCAAAGAACCATTCTTGATACTCACTTGAAATAGCTCGATTGATTGATCCAAGTGATGGACTTAACTTGATGAGTAACCTTGATTCCTTCTTTAAGTCCTTTTCTTTTCTACTTGTTTAAGTCCTTTTGTTTCTACCAAATGATCTCCAATCATGTAACAACCCAAAAATCCACACACCAAAAATCACAACTACAAAATTTTTGCTGTTACCCCATGCAATGTCGAGTGACATCTGTAGGAGCCAACCCTAGGTGTTGCATTAGAAGTAACCCAACTAGACAATTTCATGAGCATGGCATGTCATTTGTTAATTATGTTTATTCAAATACTGACAAATAAAACATAGCATACATTGTTAACTCAAATGGTGATTTGGATTTCCATTTGTTTTATGTAATGCCTAACAACTCCTTTAAAGAAATAAACCATAAAGTAATTATTAATCAAACCAAAGAATAAATGCTTAAAGAGAAAACTATTTCTATTTTTGTATAACAAAACTACACCTATTTTTGTTATACAAAATAGCTAAATAAGTTCCTAATATATATATAAAAGAATGTTGTGGGCCTCATATCTAAAACTCCAATGAATAAGGTACACAAATATTGATTGAATTCAAATTCCAAACCAATTTGAATTTAAAAAAAAAAGAAAAGGAGAAGGCCCGCAGCTGGCTCGGCCTGCTCGGCCCGCTAGCGTGCAGCAGCAGCCAGCCAGCCCAGCTTGTGCGCGTAGTAGCAGGCCGGTCCAACTCGCGCGGCCAGCCCAGCAGCTAGCCAGCGCGCTGCTCACGCCCGCACGCCTCCCCGCTTTGTTTGCTCTCACTGCTCGCCGGGCCCCACCTGTCGGCTTTCCTATTCATCTTCTTCGCACCCACGCATCAACCGCCCTTGTTCCCCCTTGCGCCACGCTCACGCAACCTCACGCCACCGTCGGATGCGTCGCGCGCCTTCCCACCGCGCGATGCCGATCGCCATTGGAGGCATGAAGCTCGGCTATAAAAGACCCCAGAGCTTTAGCCTCTCCCTCTCAACCACGCCGCCGTCGTGCAGTAACCACCAGACCACCCAGCACGAGGGCCGAGGGGAGGAGAGGAACAAGGAGGGTGGAGCTGCTGCCGGGAGGAGGACCGGGAGCACGCCAGAGTTTGGAGCACCACCGCGGATCAAGTTGGAGCATACCGTGAGCCGGCGCCATTGTGATCATCACTGTGCCTGTGGTCAGAGACTATCCCGATGTATTCCCTAAAGAATTACAGGGTATGCCACCAGACCATGAGGTAGAGTTCATCATTGATTTTTTGCCGGGAACAGGACCCATTGCCAAGAGACCCTATCGCATGTCAGTTGATAAACTGGCTGAGCTAAAGAAACAACTTAATGAGCTCATCTCGAAGGGATATATCAGACCCAGTGCTTCACCCAGGGGATCCCCTGTTCTGTTTGTTAAGAAGAAGGATGGCTCAATGAGAATGTGCATTGATTACCAGAACTTGAACGCAGTCACCATCAAGAACAAGTACCCCCTGCCAAGGATCAATCATTTACTTGATCAGCTTCGAGGTGCCAAGTATTTCTCCAAGATTGATCTCAGATCTGGCTATCATTAGATGAAGATTTGAGAGAGTGACATCCCGAAGATAGCTTTCGTGACTAGGTATGGGCAGTTTGAGTTCACTGTGGTATCCTTTGGACTCATGAATGCTCCCGCATACTTCATGAACATGATGAATAAGGTTTTCATGAATGAACTGGATAAGTTCGTGGTAGTATTCATTGATGACATCCTTGTCTATTCACCCATCGCCGAAGAACATGAACATCATCTGAGAACTGTACTTGAGAAACTAGCCCAACATCAGCTCTACGCAAAGTTCAGCAAATGTGAGTTTTGGCTACAGGAAGTTGCCTTCCTAGGCCATGTACTATCAGCTGAAGGTGTTGCAGTTGACCTAGCTAAAATTGAAGCTATGAAAGAGTGGGATCAACCCCGTAATGTGATAGAAGTCAGAAGTTTCTTGGGATTGGCTAGATATTACCGCTGATTCATCGAGAATTTTTCCAAGATTGCCCGTCCATTGACAAACCTTCTGAAGAAGACTAAGGAGTTTGAATGGACGCCCGAGTGTGAACAAAGCTTCCAGGAATTGAAACAGAAGCTTACCACAACTCCTGTGCTAGCATTGCCCGACATCAGCAAAGATTTCGTGGTATATTGTGATGCATCCCATCAAGGACTTGGTTGTGTACTGATGCAAGATGGAAGAGTGATAGCATATGCTTCCCGATAGTTGAAAGAACACGAGAACCGTTACCCAACTCATGATCTTGAGTTAGCAGCAGTTGTGCTTGCCTTGAAGATCTGGAGACACTACTTGATAGGCAACAAGTGTGATATCTATATGGATCACAAGAGCTTGAAGTACTTTTTCACTCAGGAAGATCTAAATATGAGGCAACGCTGATGGCTAGAGTTGATCAAGGACTATGACCTAGAAATTCACTATCATCCGGGAAAAGCTAATGTAGTCACAGATGCTCTCAGTCGCAAGAGTTACTGTCACACTTTGATCACAAAATCCGTACCACCTGAACTTAAGGAAGAGATTGATGATTTCCAACTTGAGATACTATTGCATGGCTTGTTAAATGAGCTCCGTATACAGTATGATCTCACAGATCGTATCCGTCAAGCTCAGAAAAGTTGTGAGGAGATCGAGTATCTCCGTGGTCTGATGAAACTAGGCTACAAGACCAACCACCAAGAAGATGAACAAGGAACCATCTGGTTCAAGGATAGAATTTGTGTCCCTTCCGATCCAGCACTACGAGAGGAAATTCTGTCTGAAGCACATAATTCTAAGTACTGTATTCACCCTAGAAATTCAAAGATGTATCAAGACTTGAAGAAACACTTTTGGTGGAAAGGCATGAAGACAGACATTGCAGGACATGTGGCACGATGTGACACCTATAATAGAGTCAAGGCTGAACATCAAAGGCCGGCAGGATTGCTAAAGCCTCTTGACATTCCCGAGTGGAAGTGGGGAGCATATCGATGGATTTTATAGTTGGATTGCCCCGTTCACAGAAAGGCAATGATTCCATCTGGGTGATTGTTGACCGTTTGACCAAGATTGCTCACTTTGTACCGGTTAAGACCAAGACCGGTGCCGAAAAGTTAGCAGATCTATATGTTGAGCATATTCTCAGACTACATGGAGCTCCGTCTAGTATTGTATCTAATCGTGGTTCTCAGTTTGTGTCCCGATTCTGGGAAGCTCTGCACAAGTCCATTAGGACCAAACTTGATTTCAGTACCGCTTATCACCCATAGACATATGGACAGACAGAATGAGTAAATCAGATCTTAGAAGACATGCTTCGCGCTAGCGTACTGAATTATGGCTCTGATTGGGAGAAATGCCTACCCTATGCAGAGTTCTCATACAACAACAGCTACCAAGCCAGTATCAAGATGTCACCATTTGAAGCTCTATATGGTAGACCTTGTAAGACACCTTTGATGTGGTCCCAACTGGGAGAAAGATCGTTCTTTGACTCCACTAAGATTCAAGATGCCGAAGAAGGAGTTGCTCAAGTAAAGGAGAATTTGAGGATTGCTCAAAGTCGATACAAGAGCTATGCTGACAAAAGAAGAAGAGAACTTGAGTTCAATGTGGGAGACTTCGTCTATCTCAAGGTATCCCCACTACGTGGAACTGTCAGATTCCATGTGAAAGGAAAGCTAGCCCCTAGATTTGTTGGGCCATACAAGATCTGCAAAAGGATTGGAAAGCTCGCCTACAAACTTGAGCTACCTGAGGAATTGGCGGGTGTACATCCCGTATTCCATGTCTCACAGCTACGCAAGTGTTTGAGAGCGCCCGATGAAGTAGTTCCAACTAATACACTTGACATTCAAGATACGCTTGAGTATAAAGAACATCCTATCAGAATTCTAGGCAGAGACACCAAAGAGACCCGAAGCAAAACTATTCTTATGTGCAAGATCCAATGGAGCAACCACACGGAGAGAGAAGCAACATGGGAGAAAGAGTCTGACCTCTGGCTATGATATCCTTACCTCTTCAAAGAGTACGTTACACTTTAATCTTGGGGACGAGATTCTGTTAAGGGGGTAGGACTGTAACAACCCAAAAATCCACACACCAAAAATCACAACTACAAAATTTTTGCTGTTACCCCATGCAATGTCGAGTGACATCTGTAGGAGCCAACCCTAGGTGTTGCATTAGAAGTAACCCAACTAGACAATTTCATGAGCATGGCATGTCATTTGTTAATTATGTTTATTCAAATACTGACAAATAAAACATAGCATACATTGTTAACTCAAATGGTGATTTGGATTTCCATTTGTTTTATGTAATGCCTAACAACTCCTTTAAAGAAATAAACCATAAAGTAATTATTAATCAAACCAAAGAATAAATGCTTAAAGAGAAAACTATTTCTATTTTTGTATAACAAAACTACACCTATTTTTGTTATACAAAATAGCTAAATAAGTTCCTAATATATATATAAAAGAATGTTGTGGGCCTCATATCTAAAACTCCAATGAATAAGGTACACAAATATTGATTGAATTCAAATTCCAAACCAATTTGAATTTAAAAAAAGAAAAGAAAAGGAGAAGGCCCGCAGCTGGCTCGGCCTGCTCGGCCCGCTAGCGTGCAGCAGCAGCTAGCCAGCCCAGCTTGCGCGCACAGCAGTAGGCCGGCCCAACTCACGTGGCTAGCCCAGCAGCCAGCCAGCACGCTGCTCACGCCCGCACGCCTCCCCGCTTTGTTTGCTCTCACTGCCCGCCAGGCCCCACCTGTTGGCTTTCCTATTCATCTTCTTCGCACCCACGCATCAACCGCCCGCGTGACCGGAGGCCGACAGCATTGGTAGGAGCGGGCCAGGGGGTCACGCCTAGGGCATGGCCCTTGTTCCCCCTTGCGCCGCGCTCACGCAACCTCACACCACCGTCGGATGCGTCGTGCGCCTTCCCACCGCGCGATGCCGATCGCCATTGGAGGCATGAAGCTCGGCTATAAAAGACCCCAGAGCTTTAGCCTCTCCCTCTCAACCACGCCGCCGCCGTGCAGTAACCACCAGACCACCCAGCATGAGGGCCGAGGGGAGGAGAGGAACAAGGAGGGTGGAGCTGCTGCCGGGAGGAGGACCGGGAGCACGCCGGAGTTTGGAGCACCACCGCGGATCAAGTTGGAGCGTACCGTGAGCCGGCGCCATTGTGATCATCACTGCGTCAACCACACGCTGCATCACCTAGCCTTGCCGAGCACAGCACGGTGAGTCCCTCGCTGCTGAGACTCCTCCTAGCCCTTGGACGCCGTAGCAGAGCACGCGCACGCCGCGCTCTCGACGCCGCCGTCATGGCACAGCCACCACTGACGCACTCGACTGCCTCGTCGGACCAGGGTATAGCTGTAACATCACCGCGATGACCGGAGGGTAGCCGCATAGACCGAGACCCCATCAGCCGACCACATCGCCCTGGCCACGAGCACCGGCCCTCGGCCGGAGCTCCGCCGTGCACCACCACCGCTCGCGGACTCCGCCACGCCTTTGGTCACTGTCATCACCTCACCACATCGACCGCTAGCCGCCTGAATGGGAACAAGGCACCAGGACCATCATAATCACCGAGACCTGATGAAGTTTTTCCCCACCGTAATTGGACACCAGCACCGCCGCAGGAGCTCGCCGATCAGCAAACCACCGGCGGGAGCACGCTAGGATTGGAAGCAAAGGGCTCCTCGTGCTGGCCGCATGCGCCTACACTCGGTGCACGTAGGCTAAGCCAGAGGGAAGATGGGTGGACTCGGTCCACCGAAGACTAGCCAACGGTCCATGGACCGTGAACATGAGTTCACCATGAGCCACGTGGTGTGGGCTGAATGGTGGATGAAGCCCAGTGGAGGCCCTTGGCTACGACGTGGTAGCGCCATAGCATGCCATGTGTCTGGGCTGGCCCGGCCCAAATCCAGCCCGTATCTAGGCCCACCAAAGCCTAGTCGAGGCCCAACCTGGTTGACCGTTGACTGGTCAACATTGACTATTGACCTGGCCCCACATGTCAGCGACACAGAGACTCTGAACCCACATGTCAGTAAGTGACATCATGCTGATGTCATGACGACGTCACGCGGGTCCCACCTGTTAGTAACAACACAGCCGAGGTGACCTCATGCTGACGTCATGATGACGTCAGCTGCTGACGTCAGCAACCCTGGCCCCACACATCAGTGACCCTGACCCGTTGACCGTTGACTCACCTGTTGACTTGACGTTGACTCTGACCGGACCCATAGGTCAGTGACCCAAGAGACCCTGGCCCCACCTGTCAGAACGGATGACATTGATGACGTCATGCTGATGTCAAGATGACGTCAACAGGACCCCACTTGTCAGCTCATAGCAGAGCCAATGACGTCATGCTGACATCACACTGACGTCAGCATGCCACGTGGACTAGCCACAGCGTGACACATGTCAGCCTAGGATTAATTCAGCCTTTTCCCATTTTCAGAAATGATTAAAACTTCAGAAATTCATAACTAATTCATACGACCTTAGAAAAATACGAAACCAGGACCAAAATTCATCTAAAATCGAGCTTTACGCAATGAACCCATATTTGAGTATATTTGGCTCTTTTGAATTTTCATTGCTTCTTTGTGCTATTCTATAGACGTCGCTAACGCGACTATAATTCGATCGTATGCAGACTTAGAGGAGAACCAGACGGACGAGGATCGTGAGTACCGTGAGGAGTATGGAGATGACTACACTGAAGGTGCCACATCCCACCCAATCTCGTAGCACCTATTACGCATGGCTAATATAGAACTGCTACTGCTTTACTTTACTGCTATAATCATACTATGATAGGACTTGCATGGTAGTATGCTTTCTTGATGGTCTTTACCTTGACGCAACCTTACCCCTGCTCACCCTACTGTTAGGCTAAGTCACACGCTTGCTGCTATATTTCATTGCTTATTATTTCTACTACGCTTGTACTACATTGATGCGTGGTGGAAACTGGTGTTATCTGAACAATGGGGAGAGTGCTACGTGTGTGACCTGGGTGCATGGAGGGTGAGGGTTGTGTCGACCAAGTTGGAATATACGACAAGCCTGGGGCAAGTCTTGCCGTGGGGTGCTAACTGGGCACCCTTGGAATGGATATCTGTGGTGGGTAAATGGTATATGAGGTGGCCCTGGGTGTGAACCTGTGATGGGAGGAGCCCAGTGTGGAGGTGCTGTGGTGGCACGGTAAATAGAAACCCTGATGAAGACATTCTGGCTTGGTCATCCCTAAGGACTTACTAGTACTCAGATTCACCGGGAAGCCTTACGTACCACTCTCCCTATATGGTGTGGGACGGCCAGACTACTTGGTAGGATATTGGCACTACTGCTAGGTTGATAGCGGATAGTGTAAGGAGGTACGGGGCGTGGAGGATTTCCCCCACACCCTTCCGAGACTTCATGGAGACCTTGTGGACCCGTCTCATGACTCACAGTTTCAGCCACCCCAGACTAGACTTGGGGTGTACCAGGGCTGAATGGTAGAGTGGCATTATCCTAGGCTAGCAAGCGGTCGGAATTAGCCCAGTTGACGATGGTCAGCGAGGAAGGCGGATCTTGTGGTTATGTAAAACCTCTGCAGAGTGTATGGTTGATCGATCGATACATGTGCCGACTTATCGGCTATGGACCATTCCTGGGTTTTGCTTAAACTAGATAGTGAGATAAGTCCTTCTCTTCTCCCCCCGTGAGAGAGTGTCGGTCGTAGCCAGGGGCTATGGGCCTTGAGACAGTGCCGAGAGGGAGTTGGCCTATCGACTGAGCGATGGTATGGAAATGGTATGGTGATGGTGTGGAGATGGTGGTGTATCGATCCCAGGATCGAAACCTGGCTCTGGATGGGAATGGGGTGGAATAGGTGTGGAAATGGTGTTAAAACTTGACCAACTATTACTATATACTTGATATGCTATTGCATAGGAAACCCCAGCTTTATAGGTTCCTTTTGATTATATCCAACTTGCATCCAATTTCCACAAAGCAATGCTCATAGGGTGGGAGTGGCCAGTACAAATCATACTGATAAATTTTGGCACACAGGTTCTGCTAAGGAGTATAGCTCCGAGTAGTTTGACGGTTGAGGGGTTCGTTCCTACGCTCGAGTTTGGCGATCTTATCTTCAAGCTGTTCTGAATGAATGCTACTTTTGATTCTGCCAATGCGGCGATGTAATAAATTATGTAATTCCGCACTTTATGTACTCTGATATTATCGTTGTATGGATGTGATATTCAACTGGAATTTGGGTAATATGATCTACAACGGTCTTATTACACTTCGACTCTATGCATTTCCCTTCACGGAAATTAGGTCGCTTCAGTTGGTATCAGAGCCATACTTGACCATAGGATGAGACCCTCAGAAATGGATGATAGAATAGGACGTGAACAGCCTTTCTTTCGGTTATATACCAACCCTACATTTACTTTTTATGCAAGGCTCATCTATTATTGACCTGCTAACACCTGATTCCTTAAAACATGCAGATGGCAACGAACGTCGATTGGCCACCTCTAGGACCGCTACCTCTAGACCACGCCAAGCTTACCTTCGACCTATGTGAGCTCGGGGGTTTTGCACAAACCCTCTGTCGAGTTCTCGTCATGTTAGGAGTCCCCAACGAGCTTGTCAAGGTCACCTGCACCGGGAAGCCAGCTCAGGAAGGAGGAATCAAAGGACCGTTTGTCACCTCAGTCGAGTTCCTAGCTAGCACTACCTTACCTTCTGTCCCAGCTTTCACCGAGATGACTATAGAGGACACAGTCAAGGAGGGACTGCAAGCTATCTCACACAAGGCACTTTGCAGAGTGATGAGGGATCACTACAAGCACCCGAAGACGATAGAGTTCCGTCTACTTCCCTAGGCCCTTGACCTCAGCCTTACCCCTAGTGAGCAGAGTTTCGCAGCTGGCAGAGTTATCTTTGCCAAGGAGGACAGATGTCTTCGCGTCTCGGCTATCCACCTACTAGAGCAGGACAGGTACGTGACCCAGCTGGAGCAGAGGAGATGTTAGGACCAGGCCATTCTGTGGGAGTACTAGGAGTGAGACTCGCAGGGAGCACAGGAGTGAGCTAGTCTACTTGAGACAGTTGCCAAGCTACAGGACGAACTCAACCATCATGAAGAAGTCCACAGAACCGAGGTCATAGACTTATAGGACAAAGCCACTGACCTAGGCAACAGGAACTGCTACCTCGATAGCAAGGTCTTGGAGTTGCAGAGAGAGTTGGATGACAAGAAGGCCAAGTTCAACCACAGAGGAGACAGAGAGAGGTCCAAGGGTATTGATATGTTGAAAATCCAATCTCGGAACAAGACCATGACTCAAGATCTAGAGGAGTTCAGGAAGAAGGCCATTCGCAACTAGGGTCACCTGATTGAGGCACTCCGATAGAACGAGTACCTATAGGACAAGTGTGAAAGGACTTGGCAGGCTTGGCAGAAGTCTAACAAGAAGCGCCTCAGGGAGATGAAGGGTATGTGGGATCAGCTACCCAAGGAGATTCACAGCAAGATGAAGCCTAGGATAGAGGAGTTTGAGTTAGCCCTGACTCACCTCAACCTAGATGCCTGCCCTACCCTACCTAGAGCCAAGCCTACTGAGGAGCTCGCCGAGGCCTTGAAGTACGTGTCCCAACTTCACAAGTCTAACGAGGAGATCGAGATCGAGAACAGTCATATCCCAGCTGCGGTGTACGAGTTAGAGTAGATGACCCTACGTGGTCATGAGTCATGTCAGTGGCTTCCATAGGTTGTACCCCATGATGTACCCCTTATGAGATGTAATATGAGACACTAATGCGTAGTACGATTCTCACGAGTCTTCAAGTGTAGCTACTGAAGATGATGCTATGTAATAAAACCCATGTAATGAATGTTTTGGATCTTATTGCATCTTATGGATCTTATTGCTTCTTTGTAATGAGTGTTGGATAGAATAAATGTTTCTTTAAATCGTCAAAATCATGTAATCATACTAAATTATGAGCACTTATGGCACAAACACTAAAATTTCTATGATCCGTGTTGCAGATGCTGAACCGCCGATCTAATCGCCTAACGAACATTGGACGTGCGCCCACCCCTAAACTAGTCAAACCAAATGGGGGGCGTGGTGGCAACAACTGTGGCTGTGGCTGTGGCCATGGACGTGGAGGGATACCATTCAACCTGGAGAATACCCCACCGCCTGAGGAGAACATTCCGCCGCTACCACCATTGACTTTGGCAGAGGTGATGGCACAACAGACCCAACTTCTTGCAGCTCTTGTTGACGGAGCAAACCGTCGCCAGGGAGGTCAACAGAATGACTTCTAAAGGAAGCTGGAAGGATTCCTAAAGCTAAGGCCACCTACCTATGATGGCACCGACCCTGACCCGCTGGTAGCCGATGACTGGCTCAAAGAGATGGAGAAGAAGCTTGACCTCACTACTTTCACCGATGATGAGTGTGTTGGAGCTACCACACACCAGCTCACAGGTGCAGCACGCGCCTGGTGGGACAATTTCAGTGATTCCCATGAGGACCCTGCCAACATCTCGTGGGATGAGTTCGCCGAAGCATTCACTGAGTATCACATTCCCAAGGGTATCATGGAGGCCAAAGCCGAGGAGTTCCGCAACATCAAGATGGGAAAGGACATGGTGATAGAGTACACCACTCGCTTCACCAACCTTCTGTGCTATGCACCTTCCTATGTTGTGAACTCTAAGAAGGAGAAGTTGTACTACTACCGCAAGGGACTTAACCCGCACATCAAGCTGAAGTTTGGCGGTATTGAGAGTAGCACGCTGCGTGCTCTGGTGGATCACTGCATCCAGATCAAGAAGGCCCATGCTGAAGCTAGAGAGGAGTACAGGGAGAGGAAGCGCAAGCCTGAGGAGTCCTTCCATGGACGTGATCGCAAGAGGTTCCGTAGAGATGCACCACCCAGGGAATGCTCTCGCCACAATAGGGATGACAACCCTAGATCGAGTAGGGGTAGTGGAGGCTACACCGCCAAATACTCCCGCCCTGCTTAGGATCATTACACCCAGGACCGTTATGCTCAGGACCGCAACACTTAGGACCGTTTCAACCGTTCCTGCTCTATGAATGAACGCCCAGCACAGAACCGCTCTGCACCTAGCACTGGAAACTGGAAGGCACCTGCACCAACCCCTACAGGCGGTATGCCTTTCACCTGCTTCGCTTATGGCCAACCAGGTCACAAAGCCGCTGAATGCCCTCAGAACTCAGCCGCTCAGAAGTCTCAGTTCAAGGGATCTGCTACTCGTGGGCATCTCAACCATCTGGACGCCAAAGAAGCACAGGCCGCCCCTGATGTTGTGTACAGTATGTTTTTAGTTAATGGCAATACTGCATTAGTTCTATTTGACTCTGGAGCAACTTGTTCTTACATATCATCCAAATTTGCACGAGAGCATGACTTACCTGTAACCCCACGTGGAAAGCTTATCATCACCATTTCACCTTTAGGAGACCTAAAGTGCACCCACATCTGTAAGGGAGTGAGTCTTACCATTGAGGGTCTTATCTTTAAAGCCGACCTAACCCTATTACCTTCCACAAACCTAGATGTCATCTTAGGTATGGATTGGTTAACCATTCACCGAGGTATCATATCATGTTCACCTAGATATGTCCAAGTGACCCACCCATCAGTCCAAGTTATTAGATGTGAACCCAAGTCTGGAAAGTCTACTTCTATCTTGTGTGCCCTTAAAGCGAGTTCAAAATCGTAGAAGGAGGAGAAGACAGTTCATGATGTGCCTGTGGTCAGAGACTATCCCGATGTATTCCCTGAAGAATTACAGGGTATGCCACCAGACCGTGAGGTAGAGTTCATCATTGATTTTTTGCCGGGAACAGGACCCATTGCCAAGAGACCCTATCGCATGTCAGTTGATAAACTGGCCGAGCTCAAGAAACAACTTAATGAGCTCATCTCGAAGGGATATATCAGACCCAGTGCTTCACCCTGGGGATCCCCTGTTCTGTTTGTTAAGAAGAAGGATGGCTCAATGAGAATGTGCATTGATTACCAGAACTTGAACGCAGTCACCATCAAGAACAAGTACCCCCTGCCAAGGATCAATGATTTACTTGATCAGCTTCGAGGTGCCAAGTATTTCTCCAAGATTGATCTCAGATCTGGCTATCATCAGATGAAGATTTGAGAGAGTGACATCCCGAAGATAGCTTTCGTGACTAGGTATGGGCAGTTTGAGTTCACTGTGGTATCCTTTGGACTCACGAATGCTCCCGCATACTTCATGAACATGATGAATAAGTTTTTCATGAATGAACTGGATAAGTTCATGGTAGTATTCATTGATGACATCCTTGTCTATTCACCCATCGCCGAAGAACATGAACATCATCTGAGAACTGTACTTGAGAAACTAGCCTAACATCAGCTCTACGCAAAGTTCAGCAAATGTGAGTTTTGGCTACAGGAAGTTGCCTTCCTAGGCCATGTACTATCAGCTAAAGGTGTTGCAGTTGACCTAGCTAAAATTGAAGCTGTGAAAGAGTGGGATCAACCCCGTAATGTGACAGAAGTCAGAAGTTTCTTGGGATTGGCTGGATATTACCGCTGATTCATCGAGAACTTTTCCAAGATTGCCCGTCCATTAACAAACCTTCTGAAGAAGACTAAAGAGTTTGAATGGACGCCCGAGTGTGAACAAAGCTTCTAGGAATTGAAACAAAAGCTTACCACAACTCCTGTGCTAGCATTGCCCAACATCAGCAAAGATTTCGTGGTCTATTGTGATGCATCCCATCAAGGACTTGGTTGTGTACTGATGCAAGATGGAAGAGTGATAGCATATGCTTCCTGATAGTTGAAAGAACACGAGAACCGTTACCCAACTCATGATCTTGAGTTAGCAGCAGTTGTGCTTGCCTTGAAGATCTAGAGACACTACTTGATAGGCAACAAGTGTGATATCTATATGGATCACAAGAGCTTGAAGTACTTTTTCACTTAGGAAGATCTAAATATGAGGCAACGCCGATGGCTAGAGTTGATCAAGGACTATGACCTGGAAATTCACTATCATTCGGGAAAAGCTAATGTAGTCACAGATGCTCTCAGTCGCAAGAGTTACTATCACACTTTGATCACAGAATCCGTACCACCTAAACTTAAGGAAGAGATTGATGATTTCCAACTTGAGATACTACCGCATGGCTTGTTAAATGAGCTCCGCATACAGTATGATCTCACAGATCATATCCGTCAGGCTTAGAAAAGTTGTGAGGAGATCGAGTATCTCCGTGGTCTGATGAAACTAGGCTACAAGACCAACCACCAAGAAGATGAACAAGGAACCATCTGGTTCAAGGACAGAATTTGTGTCCCTTCCGATCCAGCACTATGAGAGGAAATTCTGTCTGAAGCACATAATTCTAAGTACTGTATTCACCCTAGAAATTCAAAGATGTATCAAGACTTGAAGAAACACTTTTGGTGGAAAGGCATGAAGACAGACATTGCAGGACATGTGGCACGATGTGACACCTATAATAGAGTCAAGGCTGAACATCAAAGGCCGGCAGGATTGCTAAAGCCTCTTGACATTCCCGAGTGGAAGTGGGGAGCATATCCATGGATTTCATAGTTGGATTGCCCCGTTCACAGAAAGGCAATGATTCCATCTAGGTGATTGTTGACCGTTTGACCAAGATTGCTCACTTTGTACCGGTTAAGACCAAGACCGGTGCCAAAAAGTTAGCAGATCTATATGTTGAGCATATTCTCAGACTGCATGGAGCTCCCTCTAGTATTGTATCTGATCGTGGTTCTCAGTTTGTGTCCTGATTCTGGGAAGCTCTGCACAAGTCCATTAGGACCAAACTTGATTTCAGTACCGCTTATCACCCATAGACATATGGACAGACAGAATGAGTAAATCAGATCTTAGAAGACATGCTTCGCGCTAACGTACTGAATTATGGCTCTGATTGGGAGAAATGCCTACCCTATGCAGAGTTCTCATACAACAACAGCTACCAAGCCAGTATCAAGATGTCGCCATTTGAAGCTCTGTATGGTAGACCTTGTAAGACACCTTTGATGTGGTCCCAACTGGGAGAAAGATCGTTCTTTGACTCCGCTAAGATTCAAGATGCTGAAGAAGGAGTTGCTCAAGTAAAGGAGAATTTGAGGATTGCTCAAAGTCGATACAAGAGCTATGCTGACAAGAGAAGAAGAGAACTTGAGTTCAATGTGGGAGACTTCGTCTATCTCAAGGTATCCCCACTACGTGGAACTGTCAGATTCCATGTGAAAGGAAAGCTAGCCCCTAGATTTGTTGGGCCATACAAGATCTGCAAAAGGATTGGAAAGCTCGCCTACAAACTTGAGCTACCTGAGGAATTGGTGGGTGTACATCCCGTATTCCATGTCTCACAGCTACGCAAGTGTTTGAGAGCGCCCGATGAAGTAGTTCCAACTGATACACTTGACATTCAAGATACGCTTGAGTATAAAGAACATCCTATCAGAATTCTAGGCAGAGACACCAAAGAGACCCGAAGCAAAACTATTCTTATGTGCAAGATCCAATGGAGCAACCACACGGAGAGAGAAGCAACATGGGAGAAAGAGTTTGACCTCCGGCTATGATATCCTTACCTCTTCAAAGAGTACATTACACTTTAATCTTGGGGACGAGATTCTGTTAAGGGGGTAGGACTGTAACAACCCAAAAATCCACACACCAAAAATCACAACTACAAAATTTTTGCTGTTACCCCATGCAATATTGAGTGACATCTGTAGGAGCCAACCCTAGGTGTTGCATTAGAAGTAACCCAACTAGACAATTTCATGAGCATGGCATGTCATTTGTTAATTATGTTTATTCAAATACTGACAAATAAAACATAGCATACATTGTTAACTCAAATGGTGATTTGGATTTCCATTTGTTTTATGTAATGCCTAACAACTCCTTTAAAGAAATAAACCATAAAGTAATTATTAATCAAACCAAAGAATAAATGCTTAAAGAGAAAACTATTTCTATTTTTGTATAACAAAACTACACCTATTTTTGTTATACAAAATAGCTAAATAAGTTCCTAATATATATATAAAAGAATGTTGTGGGCCTCATATCTAAAACTCCAATGAATAAGGTACACAAATATTGATTGAATTCAAATTCCAAACCAATTTGAATTTAAAAAAAAGAAAAGAAAAGGAGAAGGCCCGCAGCTGGCTCGGCCTGCTCGGCCCGCTAGCGTGCAGCAGCAGCTAGCCAGCCCAGCTTGCACGCACAGCAGTAGGCCGGCCCAACTCACGTGGCCAGCCCAGCAGCCAGCCAGCGCGCTGCTCACGCCCGCACGCCTCCCCGCTTTGTTTGCTCTCACTGCCCGCCAGGCCCCACCTGTCGGCTTTCCTATTCATCTTCTTCGCACCCACGCATCAACCGCCCACATGACCGGAGGCCAACAGTGTTGGCAGGAGTGGGCCAGGGGGTCACGCCCAGGGCATGGCCCTTGTTCCCCCTTGCGCCGCGCTCATGCAACCTCACGCCACCGTTGGATGCGTCGCGCGCCTTCCCACTGCGCGATGCCGATCGCCAATGGAGGCATGAAGCTCGGCTATAAAAGACCCCGGAGCCTTAACCTCTCCCTCTCAACCACGCCACCGCCGTGCAGTAACCGCCAGACCACCCAGCACGAGGGCCGAGGGGAGGAGAGGAACAAGGAGGGCGGAGCTACTGCCGGGAGGAGGACCGAGAGCACGCCGGAGTTCAGAGCACCACCACGGATCAAGTCGGAGCAAACCGCGAGCCAGCGCCTTCATGATCGTCACTGCGTCAACCACATGCTGCATCGCCTAGCCTCGCTGAGCATAGCGCAGTGAGTCCCTCACTACTAAGACTCCTCCTAGCCCTTGGACGCCATAGCAGAGCACGCGCACGCCACGCTCCCGATGCCGCCATCATGGCGCGGCCACCACTGATGCACCCAACCGCCTCGCCGGACCAGGGTGTAGCTGTAACATCACCGCGATGATCGGAGGGTAGCCACGTAGACCGAGACCCCGTTAGCCGACCACATCGCCCTAGCCACGAGCACCGGACCTTGGCCGGAGCTCCGCCGTGCACCACCACCGCTCACGGACTCCGCCACGCCTTTGGTCACCGTCGTCACCTCACCACATCACCCGCTAGCCGCCTGAACAGGAACGAGGCACCCGGACCCCTAGAACAGCCCCTAGCTACCCCGTCGGTGAGCACCGCCATGACCAAGCCGCCGACCACCGTGGCCAATGCCCTGGGAAGCCCTGGCCACCATCTAGACCCCACCATCGTAATCGTCGAGACCTGACGAAGTTTTTCCCCACCGTAATTGGATGCCAGCACCGCCGCAGGAGCTCGCCGGTGAGCAAACCACCAGCGGGAGCACATCGGGATTGGAAGCAGAGGGCTCCCCTCGTCGGCCGCACATGCCTACGCTCGGTGCACGTAGGCTAAGCCAGAGGGAAGATGGGTGGACTCGGTCCACCGAAGACCAGCCAACGGTCCTTGGACCGTGAACATGAGTTCATCGTGAGCCACGTCGTGTGGGCTGAACGGTGGATGAAGCCCAGTGGAGGCCCTTGGCTACGACGTGGCAACGCCATAGCATGCCACGTGTCCGGGCTGGCCTAGCCCAAATCCAGCCCGTATCTAGGCCCACCAAAGCCCAGTCGAGGCCCAACCTGGTTGACCGTTGATCGGTCAACGTTGACTGTTGACCTGGCCCCACATGTCAGCGACACAGAGACTCTGGACCCACATGTTAGTAAGTGACGTCATGCTGACGTCATGACGACATCACGCGGGTCCCACCTGTTAGTAACAACACAGCCGAGGTGACGTCATGCTGACATCACGATGACGTCAGCTGCTGACGTCAGTAGCCCTAGCCCCACACGTCAGTGACCCTGACCCATTGACCATTGACTCACCCATTGACTTGACGTTGACTCTGACCGAACCCACAGGTCAGTGACCCAAGAGACCCTGGCCCCACCTGTCAGAACGGATGACGTTGATGACATCATGCTGATGTCAAGATGAGCAGAGCCCACTTGTCAGCTCAGAGTAGAGCTAATGATGTCATGCTAACATCACGCTGACGTCAGCATGCCACGTGGACCAGCCACAGCGTGACACGTGTTAGCCCAGGATTAATTCAGCCTTTTCCCATTTTCAGAAATGATTAAAACTTCATAAATTCATAACTAATTCATACGACCTCAGAAAAATACAAAACCAGGACCAAAATTCATCTAAAATCGAGCTTTACGCAATGAACCCATGTTTGAGTATATTTGGCTCTTTTGAATTTTCATTGCTTCTTTGTGCTATTCTATAGACGTCGCTAACGTGACTATAATTCGATCGTATGCAGACTCAGAGGAGAACCAGACGGACGAGGATCATGAGTACCGTGATGAGTACGGAGACGACTACACTAAAGGTGCCACATCCCACCCAATCTCGTAGCACCTATTACGCATGGCTAATATAGAACTGCTACTGCTTTACTTTACTGCTATAATCATACTATGATAGGACTTGCATGGTAGTATGCTTTCTTGATGGTCTTTACCTTGACGCAACCTTACCCCTGCTCACCCTGCTGTTAGGCTAAGTCACACACTTGCTGCTATATTTCATTGCTTATTATTTCTACTACGCTTGTACTACATTGATGCGTGGTGGAAACTGGTGTTATCTGGACTATGGGGAGAGTGCTGCGTGTGTGACCTAGGTGCGTGGAGGGTGAGGGTTGTGTCGACCAAGTTGGAATATACGACAAGCCTAGGGCAAGTCTTGCCGCGGGGTGCTACCTGGGCACCCTTGGAATGGATACCTGTGGTGGGTAAATGGTATATGAGGTGGCCCTGGGTGTGAACCTGTGATGGGAGGAGCCCGGGGTGGAGGTGCTGTGGTGGCACGGTAAATGGAAACCCTGATGAAGACATTCTGGCTTGGTCATCCCTAAGGACTTACTAGTACTCAGATCCATCGGGAAGCCTTACGTACCACTTGCCCTATATGGTGCGGGACGGCCGGACTACTTGGTAGGATATTGCCACTACTGCTAGGTTGATAGCGGACAGTGTAAGGAGGTACGGGGCGTGGAGGATTTCCCCCACACCCTTCCGAGACTTCATGGAGACCTTGTGGACCTGGCTCATGACTCACAGTTTCAGCCACCCCAGACTAGACTTGGGGTGTACCAGGGCTGAATGGTAGAGTGGCATTATCCTAGGCTAGCAAGCGGTCGGAATCAGCCCAGTTGACGACGGTCAGTGAGGAAGGCGGATCTTGTGGTTATGTAAAACCTCTGCAGAGTGTATGGTTGATCGATCGATACATGTGCCGACTTATCGGCTATGGACCATTCCTGGGTTTCGCTTAAACTAGATAGTGAGATGAGTCCTTCTCTTCTTCCCCCGTGAGAGAGTGTCGGTCGTAGCCAGGGGCTATGGGCCTTGAGACAGTGCCGAGAGGGAGTTGGCCTGTCGATTGAGCGATGGTATGGAAATGGTATGGTGATGGTGTGGAGATTGTGGTGTATTGATCCCAGGATCGAAACCTGGCTCTGGATGGGAATGGGGTGGAATAGGTGTGGAAATGGTGTTAAAACTTGACCAACTATTACTATATACTTGATATGCTATTGCATAGGAAACCCCAGCTTTATAGGTTCCTTTTGATTATATCCAACTTGCATCCAATTTCCACAAAGCAATGCTCATAGGGTGGGAGTGGCCAGTACAAATCGTACTGATAAATTTTGGCACACAGGTTCTGCTGAGGAGTATAGCTCCGAGGAGTTTGACGGTTGAGGGGTTTGTTCCTACGCTCGAGTTTGGCGATCTTATCTTCAAGCTGTTCTGAATGAATGCTACTTTTGATTCCGCCAATGCGGCGATGTAATAAATTATGTAATTCCGCACTTTATGTACTCTGATATTATCGTTGTATGGATGTGATATTCGACTGGAATTTGGGTAATATGATCTACAACGGTCTTATTACACTTCGACTCTGTGGATTTCCCTTCGCGGAAATCAGGTCGCTTCAAATCATATCTAGAACTTAAACTTCATCTTCAACTTGAGTTTGATCTTGATCTTCATCTTGAGTACCAAAAGTGTGCAAAGTACACTCCACAATCAAATGGCCTTATACTATTTGCTTGTCATGATTCTAGATCATCTCAAAACCAAACTTAGGTACCTCAATCACTTGTAAACATGTTTCTAACTTGAGGACCTTTCAATCAAAGTGACTCTAGATCAATCCAACATTTGTTACTTTTCTGACAGATTTTGTACCCTTCAAAGGAATAAGCATATCTCCCAAAGTACAAATCCAAATACCACGAAATTTGGTGGAGATGTGATTTACTAAGTTATGTAGCATCTGTAAAAATTTGAGCTTTGTTTGACTTCAAGATTGCTACCAGATTTCAATTCATCCACCACTGCTACATGCTAAAAACTGCTGCACTATAGCTGACAAGATCTACTCCAAAACCGAAGCATCTCTTATCCAATTCTCATGAAATTTTTACAGCATCTTATACCAGAAGTCTAGAGCATGTACACCAATTTTTATGCCAATCTAATAAGTTTTGATCACTCAAACATGGCAAAGATCACAGCTCACTCAGATTTTCAATATAGGACAGATTTCAATCACTTGAGCTATACTTCATCAAATATGAATCAAACTTGAAACTAACTCATTTGAATACTTTCAAAAGACATAAATCCATTCAATCCACTTACTAAATGTCATCTTATGAACTTATCCAACACAAATCAATCCAAACTTGACTACTAATCAATTTATCCATTCAAACATCTTATAGCAAGCAACATTGCATATTTATCCAATTCAATCAACTCATATGCACCCAAATGGAATGATCAACAAGAGATATACCTTGACTAGCTCATGATCATCCAACTAGCAAGCTTTAACTCAATTATTTGCAAGTCATCAAATATATCCAATGAATCACCAACAACTTGAATATGACACTTGTATGTTGATAGCACTTGGACTTCACTCAATTTTCACTTGGCATTGGGTTTGGATGTGCACTAGGTTTCATATCTTGACTCAACATATGATGATCAATATGAAATCAATTGAATCAAGTCTCCAATGGCGATGGTACCTACAATCAATCATCCACTTTTTGATGGTACCCAAACAATTTTGTGTCCTCTCAAGTTAGGAGCAACATACTTAGGCATAGCCTTAGTATAAATAGTGGGATATTTTGCAATAGCAACCATAGAGGTACCATTACCACCCTTCCTAAGCATAGAATCATCATTAATTGAAATAGGCTTAGGGGTGTTACCTAGGGGACATGAATGTGCCATGTGTCCCTTTTCCCAGCATGAGTAGCACTTTCTCTTTGATTAAGCCTTCTCTTCCTTGCTCATGTGGTGCTTCTCATTGCCTTGCCTCTCATGGATTGCTTGAGCCTTCTTGTCAAGCTTGGTAGGACACTTAGAGGCAAAGTGTCCCATACTTTCACACTTGAAGCACTTGATGTGAGCATAATCTTTCTTCTCATCTTCATTCTTGCTCATCATCTTGGCATCTTGAATTTGCATTGGATGCCTTGCCTTTCCACCCCTTCTTGTTTTCTTCTTCTTCATCATCAAGTCACCACCATCTTCATGGTTGATCTTGATTTGAACTTGGGGTGTCTTTTCTTGCTCAACTTGTGGCTTTGGTTGAGGCTCTTTTAGTTGCTTCACCAATTGCTTGGTTGGGCACACTGAGGTAAGATGACCCCAAGTGCGGCACTTGAAGCACTTCACATGCTTGAGCCTCTCTTCTTATTTTATCTTCTTGAGCTTCTCAATGTTAGGGCAACCATTTGCAAGGAGTCCCGCTTCATGATACCGGTAGCACATGGTGTGAGAGAGCTTTCTTTGTTGTAGCTTCTTCATCTTTCTTTCTCTCTTTCTTTCACCCTTTGTCATCTTCTTCTTGAAGCCAAGGCCACACTTGTCACCATAGTTTCTTTGAGTCTTCAACATGTGCTCAAAGGTGACTTTTGAATTGTAGCACCTCTCTAACTTGTTGCTCAATTTCTTCACTTCCTTTTTGAGCTCATTGTTCTCCTTCAAAAGGTTAGTCTCACAAGACATAGAAGTAGGACAAGTGATGAGGACATCGCCAAGATGGAGTCGAGGACGACTCCAATTCGAGAAGGGGAGGATGATGAGGACATCGCCACGCTGGACACACTGACGCCATGGTCTTCCCCAAGTTGCAATTCGTTCCCAACTCAGCTGCCACGTCACCCTCGGATTCAGCAGACACGTCGTCACTGTTTCGGTCATAACTTTCTCATACGACATCGAAACGGTCCGTTCTTGGATGCGTTGGAAAGGGGACGACGACGCCGTCGTTTTGGATCTGGTCCCAGCTCCAGAAGGTCTGTGGATCATTCTGTGTGACCACGGCAAGGTGCTGCATCACCTATTTGGGCCAACTTGGCCATGTATCATGTCGGGCCTTAAGCCCAAGTTGTGGGCGCCCAACCCCTAGTCGTCCCCAACCCTAGGTCGAGTCTTAGACTATAAACACAGCCGCCGCCGCTGCTACACAATTGGGTTTTTGTTTAGAGTTTAGTTTTCCATCGAGAAACTAAATCGTTCATTGTAACTGTGGTGACAAATCCTTTTACAGTGATCCAGGGCCCCCGTTCTTGATCTCCTCCACTGTGTCGATTAGTCCTTTGGAACCGAGTTCTTGAATCCTCTATTGATATTCACGTCATTCATATTTGCAATTTCAGATTGCGTGTTTTACCTTCTTGCTTGTGCTCTTTGATTCGCTTGCAGGAAAAGCCTTCTTGGCGAGGTCAATCAAGTTGTGCTTGGTTGATAACCAACGGAGCAGTGGTGTAACGGTTGCAGGGTTCGAATCACGTCTGATTTGAAGCCGGATCGCCAACGTCGAGATCTCCACAAATCAAACTTACCGGCTACCTCTCGGAAGATCGGGCCTGTACTCATCAACAAGCATCTATTTGTGAAGAACATGGCATTTCTAATAAATCATCACAAGAGGTGGATACATGCTTCTTGCCTACATCACAAGGGTTAGCAACAATATGTGATTGATCAATTAACCCATGTGATGAGCTCTCACTAGTTTTAGTTTTTCCATTACAAATCTCCATAGTGAGAAAAGCATGGTCTTGTACCAAGTTATCATGAGCAACACTAAGTTCCTCATGAGCCAATTTTAGCTCCTCATGTGAACAAGTAGTAACATAAAGTAGATGCTTTTGTTGTTCACATGTGTTCTTTAGAAAAGAGTTTTCAATTTTCAATTTCTTGGTTTTAGCCATCTCTTTTTCTAAAGCTTTGATCATGCAACCATATCTATCTAGAAGCTCCTCATATGAATCAAGATCAATCACATTTACATTAGATACCTTAGTGTCACCTTGTGACATGAAGCAATGTGATGTAGTTTGAGAGCTTGAAGAAACATCACTCTCATAGCCCGAGCATGATCCATCATTATCACCATCAAGTGTGCATGGAGTAGCATCATCATTGGCATCACTTGTGGTGTCATCATCAATCTTGTCAAGTGATCTTGTGATATGATCATTATCATCATCACTTGACTATAAGGTGGAGCAATCTTTCTCAATCACCACATTGTGATTATGCTCGACACACTCATGCGCCTCCTTCTTGGGCTCATCATCATCATCGGAGACCGTCCCATACTTCTCATTGAGATAACTCCAAATCTCATGGGCGGTCTTCATGTCAATGATCTCTCCAAAGATGTTATCATGCAAGGATCTATACATGATGTTAGTAGCTTGGAGGTCGAGATCTAGGCATTTCTCTTGTGCTTGAGTTAGATTATCTTCATCCAACACATGAGAAAAGCCTACATCTACCATGCACCACATTTGAGGGCAAATAAACTTAAAATTGCATATCATCCAATTTTTCCATCGTGTAAAGTGAGTGCCATAAAAAATATGTGGACAATCAACATCTAGCCCATAAGTCGTCATCCTCTCGGGTCGGTGAAGACCACAAATGAGAGACCTATCTCTGATACCACTTGTAAGGTCAAGATGGCGACTAGAGAGGGGGGGTGAATAGTCATTTCTAAAACTTAATTGTGTCGGCTAACCTACACAAGTGCAGAATTAAAACTATCGGTCTAGCCAAGACTACACCCCTCTATCTATGTTCTCTAGCACCTTGCAAAGATCCTAATTAAGCAACAAAGGTGCTGGGCTAGCTAGATCTCACCTAATCAATTCTAGAAGCAAGGTCACATAAACCAATGCCACTAGTACTTTAAGCAACGGGGAGCTCCTACACATGCTAGTAAGCAAAAGCACAAAGCCAACTAAGCTCACTAGCAATGCTCAATAACAAGGCAACCAATGCTAAATTAGAGAGCGCAAATACTTAGTTACACAAACTAAGCAATGTGACTAACAAGGTTACACAAACCAAATTAGTCATGGAAGGGAGCTACTTCTATGCTACACAAGCAAGAAGGTAACTAGTGAGCTACACAAGCTAACTAATTACAAGAGCAACTACACAAGCACAATGTATATAAAAGTAATCACAAGCTTGTGTAAAGGGATTACAAACCAACGGGAAGAACAAGGTTGATACGGTGATTTTCTCCCGAGGTTCACGTGCTTGCCAACACGCTACGTCCCCATTGTGTCGACCGCTCACTTGGTGGTTCGGCGGCTAATTGGCATCACCCGCCAAGCCCGCATGTTGGGCACCGCAAGAACCTACCCCGAAAGTGAGGGTAGCTCAATGACATGCTCAACTAGAGTTGCTCTTCGCGGCTCCCACAGGGAGAGCACAATGCCCCTCACAAAGCTCTTCTCTAGAGCACCACACAAGCTTCTTGTGGGCTTCGACGGAGACCACCACCAAGCCATCTAGGAGGTGGCAACCTCCAAGAGTAACAACCACCACTGGCTTCCAACTCGATCACCTAGTGCCACTTGATGCAACCTCACGATGCAATCGCACTAGAATCGCTCTCTCACACAATCGGATGATCACTATCAAGCATATGTGAGATGGAGGGCTCCCAAGCACCCTCAAGCATGGACACAAAGTCCCCCGAGGTGCTCAGCACCAGCCATGGCTGAGACCACCTTCTATTTATAGCCCCACGGGCTAAACTAGCCGTTACCCCTTCACTAGGCAAAACTCGGGATGACCAGACGCGCCGGTCGAATCGACCGGACGTAGGACCTTAGCGTCTGGTCAACGGATGCTCGCCACATGTCGCCACCATTCAAACACAGTCGCTCAATCTCAACGATCAAGTGATGACCGGACGCAACTGCTCAAAGTGACCGGACACAGGACCCCAGCGTCCGGTCGTTTCTAGTAAGGTTCCAGTCATGACCAGACGCGTCCGGTCGGTCACGATCGGACGCAGCATCAGCGTTCGGTCCTTCTCCAACTTCCCTGCATCGCCTATGTCACCATATGTCATCCTGACCGGACGCACTGTGCCAGCGTCGGGTCACTTTTAGTGCCAGCGTCCGGTCGAAGACCGATGCCCGCGCACACTCTGCTGCCACTGATCGGACACAGGACCCCAGCGTCCGGTCCACACTGTGAGACCCTGTCTTTTCTGTATAGGGCGTCGGTGGAGGTTCGAACCCTTCTCGCCTCTGTTCCATTGCCGAGTTCATCCACATCAACTCCAACTTCATCTCCTTTATAAATGTGCCAACACCACCAAGTGTACACCACCATGTGTATATGTGTTAGCATTTTCACAATCATTTTCCAAAGGATTAGCCACTCAACTTGCCACGCCACTCAATCCTAGCGACGATGCAAAGTTAGATCACTCGAGTGACACTAGATGAACGATATGCAAACACGTTTACCCCTCTTGATAGTACGACCATCTATCCTAAACCCGGTCATAAACTTCTCTACACACCTATGACCGGTGAAATGAAATGCCCTAGGTTATACCTTTGCCTTGCGCATTCCATTCCATCTCCTCTAATGTCGATGCAACACATGCACCACCCAATCACCAAATGATATGATCCACTTCATATCATCACGTGATCATATTGGTTCATCGATCTTGACTTCACTTGCTTTTCACCGTTGCCTTCGTCCATCAGCGCCAAGTCTTGCTTAAGCTTCATTGCCACACGGTCCATCGCTCCAAAGCCTCCAACTTGCCCTTCACGCTTGCAACCGGTCCATCAAGCCAAGTCATGTCTTGATCTTCTCCACCTTGATCACATGACTCAATGTCATGTCTCATTTGCAATGAGCTCCTTCATCATCACATGTGTGAGCTTTGCAACTTCTCCAAGCCATTTTCACCTTCATGGCATATGTTGCTCACACACATGTACCTATGGACTAATCACCCGCGTATCTCACATGAACACAATTAGTCCACCTAGGTTGTCACTCAATTACCAAAATCACACAAGGACCTTTTACTACTGTTGATAGAGATTACATAAGTACAATGCATAGGTCTTTTGCAGCCTACTGCCGATAGAGATTACATAAGCACAATGCACATGCACCATATTGATTGGTGTAAAATTACGACTACAAAATTAAATGATGTTGCCACATTAGCTCCTGTTGTGTTTCTTTCTTTTATGGCAATGGCTTCAGTAGATTTCAAGGAAAGCAAATGAAGATACTTACAACTGCTGCTCTTACAGCATCGCTCAGGCACTTTTTCATACTGGTATGGAAGTCCTTGAAGACTTCCATAGCATTAACATCTTCATCAGGTCATCCATGTTGTTCAAGTCCTGGATCATCATGTTGTTCATCAAGTCCTTAATCGTGTTCTAGGGCCTTCCACTTGTTCTCCCTCTGTTCACATTGCACATGAGTTTCTATTTATATTTATATAAAGGCAAGAGTAACAATAAAACACAACCATCACTTACAAATATTTGCATCTGGACAACATAGGAGCAAGATCATGTAGACTAGTGGTACTTCACTTTTGCACGGTTTCGCTTGTTCATCTCAGATGTTTCCTATAGCTTCATTTGTGTGAGACTGCAGAACAAGTAGACCATAGCAAGACTAGACAGGAAATCAATGGGTTCACACTGAAACAAACCGAGATTTCTAATAATTCCTGCACAGATGTGATAGTCCTAGGAATAAAAGCTATAACGTGCAATCTCTATTTCAGCTGATTTCATTTCCATACAAAGCGTTATAAATCATTTATTACAAATTCAAAGTACACTTGGATACTAACATACTACAAACTACGAGATCGAATCTATGGGGATCGATCCACAAACAAGGAAAACAACATTGATCTATCAGAGAGTAACAACGAAGCTTGGTGAAGTCCACATCCGGAGGCATCCTTGAGCGCAGTCGTGACCTTATACCATTCCCAACAATCGTGCAAGTCCATCATTCTGCACGCCGCCAGATGCGTGTAGGGCATGGTCAGTGTTGGTATAAATTAATGCACAGAGAATAATCCACAAGCGCACGGATATTATACCGATGTAGCACTTTACCGGGAGTAACCTAGTTTTATATCGAACTCAAGGAAATGTGTGTGAGAATAACCAAATCTAACTTATCCCAACTTCACAATCAAGGTTAGATAATAGGAGCGTAGAGGAGACTATTAAGGTCTTCTAGTTCTAACTTTGTTAAGCTTTGTCTTATATTGTTCAATTCTAGGGATATTACTAGAGAAAATACAGGCAAAGTATGTTTCCTATAGTAACAATGTCCTGCTAGGCCTACTAACAGGAGATGGACTACAAAGGATTCAACAAGGCTATAAAAGTCACCCTCATGAGCTACCACCGATCCGAAAAATAGGGTACATCCACGAGTAATCGAGTCTAAGCACCACGCTTATACTACGAATACTACTTTAACCCAGGAGCTACAAGGATTAAAGTACTCAAAAGAGAGTCGCAAACCTGAAGAACAATATGAACAAGATGCTTACTTGAATTAGAAGTCGATTACCAGAGAAATCTCAGAAGCAAGCTTAAGAAGAACTTGATTCCGCCAGAGTACAAGCCGTAGAGAGAGCATCGACAGACCGGGACTCCTCCTAACTCTTCCCTCTCACTCTATCTCACTATCTCTAATACAAGACTAGATCCTATTGAGGACTAATATTCTCTTGATTGCTAGCCTTGATCCTAGTGGACATATGAATTAGAGTTTCTGGCTTCTCAGCTCTCAGGATCCAATGAGGCATCTACCCTGGAGGGGGTGCATGCTGGTATATATAGCCTAGAGCATCCAACGTGAGCCCTTGGATCAAACCGACTTAAAGAATGGCAGAGATGCAATCCTTAAGGCAGTGGAGAACTGATATAACAACGAGGCTGACAGGTGGGGCCCATAGGGGTCGGGCGGCCTCTAGGTGGGGCCAAGCGGCCTCACGTGTCAGAGCCACATGTCCCGCTTCGGTGATTCGCCTTCTGGAGTCTTCTAGAGTCTTCCCACATCGATTACGCGGTGGAATTTCGTGATTTCTTTTGACGAATAGGTCCTCCTTGACGGTTTTCTGATTAAATCCTACTGAAAACACAGATTCACCAAAACTCTTGAAATTTGTCAGTTTAAACCCCTAAGTCTACATTGGTGATCCAATTTAGCCATTTATACAAGTTATATTGACGGTTTATGATGAATGTTATCTACCGTCAACAGTCAACACCTATGAGCTTTAAGTGGCCTATTTCTAAGGGATCTAGTGATCCTATTATTTTGGACTGTGGGTTGCATCCTAATATACAATAAATAATAATAATAGTAATATCCACCAAAACCTCTCTAAGTCATGAGTCCACCAATGAATCAGGTTCCCACTCTCATTCTCACAGCCTGAGTCCACCTGAGGAGTCAGGTTCCCACTCTCGCACATCACCTCAAGTCATCTCACCCATCATCCCTCTTCTTCCACAGTCACACCTCCACCTCGCTCTCTAGGTGACAAGGACAACTCCCTCTCGTCCTTGCCTCAACGGCCTCAAGCCGGACCTTAGATCAACCAGGGAGAGAGAAGAAAACAATATCTCACACTAATTGGGGTAACAGAACACATGATACTGTCCATATTAGAGGATGTGGCTATACGTATAGATTATAAACTCTACAGAGTGTGTACAACTTGGAAATCCCACACAAAGTGACCCTAGCGCGGTAGCGATCCGACTAGGGGTCACAACACCCAAACTCGGACCCGTCGTAATGGCACCATCCTGCCTCTCTCAGGCCTGGGAAAAACACCGGGTCGCCACCGGGTACCTGAAGCTGTGAATCCAAACCAACCGGGCCAGTGGTGGCCGAGTCTTGGGATGGTGTGAGCCCTGCGCTCACCCTCCCTAACACTATCCGCTAACTCCTACGGTAATGGTGCCATCCTAAGCAAAGTCACAAGCCTGGGACCCCTCCCATGGAGCATGTGGTGTACACGTAAAAGTCCTGTGAAGCATGATCACACCAACATATCAGTCCCTATATGGCTAGAGCAACCATCTCCTCCAATGGGTCGCAGAAGACCCGTGCCCTCGACGGCACAATCACCACACCTCCTCCGTATCCACAAGTTGTACCCGCCACAGGTACCTTCAGGGAGCCACAAGTACTCCCCTGGCATGTCACGTCAGTCACTCCAGCCGAAGTTCACCCTCATATCTCAACTCCAACTCCTCACTCTCAAGGAAAGGAGAATCACTCATCCCAAGCATCACTACACAAGGCATCGGCTCGAAAGCCTACATGCACTAATGTTGTCCTGTGCATTCATGTTAGTGATCCATCCTTGTAATGAACATGTCAACTTGCTCTCTTTGTTGCATGTGTGGCATTTGACAAATATGTACTATCCTATTTTGAGTAGTGACTAGTACAGATTTTTCGATCAAATATCAACATTACTATCCTATATTCAGTACTGACTAGTACAGATTTTTTGACATGGTGATCCACTTTTTTAAAGCATGTTTATCTCTTGGTGATCCATGATATATTTGTTGTACTGCCCTGTGATAACTGATAACATGTCAGATGCTCAGGTAGCTGTGTTGGCTGCTAGCTGCTCAATTTGCTTGGAGAAAAAAGATAATAGAGAAATAAAATTTGAAAGGTTAGATATATAACAAGAGCTCTGGGCAAGAATAGCCTAGAGGAAACAGATATACTGCATCATGTGCTGCTCTAAATTTTTGGCCTTTTGAGTTTTTTGGTTATGCTAATTTGCAATAATAAATTGGAGCAGACACTGTTAAGATTACTTATTCAGAGGTTCCTGTTGCAGTAAGTTTGTCAGCTTGAGAAAATTTCAAGCAAAATTTCAATGGCTTATGGAGTTTATTTTAGGCTTTATGGTATGCTTGAAATTGTAGGTGTAGCACAACAGCACTGTCCTACTACTTTAAAAAGAGTACATTATGATGGCTTGAAATTGTAGGTGTAGCATAGCAGCTTTGAATGAGCCATATCCCTCTTTCTAACTGACATGCTGCCATCCATTTGTACACTCGGGGCCTTTTTTCTCATCCCTGCCAGCTTACCTACAACAATCTGTTGTATGTGTATATATTGATTAGATAGGTTTTTTCAAATGATCCATCTACTTTGTGATGAGATCCTAACATACATATATGTTAAGCCTTGGGTCCAATGGTTCCCACTACTAGAAATACCCCCCCCCCCCCCTGTAGTGACGCTTTATTTATATGTTAGACACGTTTTATTTCGTCTCTACAAGATTGTAGACACGTTTTTATAAAGCGTGTTAGAAGCGTCTTCGCATGGACCGTGTCATGACTTGTAGAGATGAGTTCCTTAAGCGTGTCAAGGTGATAAAGAGACGTTTTGTAGAGACGTTAATTGCATGGATACACATATTGATACACTTTTATAGATACTTTTATATAACGTGTCTATTTATGTAGTTACGTTATATAGCAACGCTTCGTTATGTGCTAAGAAATGTAGAGACGTTCTCATAGATACATTTATATTATGTGTGTACTAATGTAGTCACGTTATTCGTTATACAGTGTCATGGATTCAACTTACTAAAACTTAAAAATCGAGGCAGAGGGGGACTATATTACACACTTGCGCTTCAAGATCATCGCAGTGTCGCAACACGTATCGATGTGCCTGGACAAGAAGTTGGCTATCAAATTGGCTTACAGTAGTAGCCTTTCCAATTGGTTCTCCAGCACTCTCAAACAAGTACACGTCTTTCATATTGTCTGAAGGTTCAGGGTTTCTAGCTGCTCTGGTAAAACGAGTACTTCCATCAAGAAATCTAGAACAGAAGGTCATGCACTCCTCCATGCAATATCCTTCAGCAATCGAACCTTCTGGGTGAGCTCTATTCTTCACAAGCGCTTTAAGCCGAACAAAAAATCTAAATGAAATCATGAACACATATTAGTCGAATGAATTATTGACAATAACACTGCAATATGTAATTACATACCTCTCCATGGGGTACATCCACTGGTAGTGAACAGGGCCACCAAGTTTAACTTCTTCTACCAAGTGCACCATGAAGTGCACTGTCACCGTAAAAAATGATGACAGGAAAATTCTCTCCATATTACATAGTGTTACCACAATACTCTCTTGAAGGTTTTGTAGCTCATCAGCATCTATCACCTTGGAGCATAACTTCTTAAAGAAATTAGATATTCCAATAACTATTTCCATGACATCTTTGCTGGGGTAACAGGATCCGAGTGCCGCTGGAAGGATGTCATGTAGTAAAACATGATAGTCGTGACTTTTTAGTCCACTCAATGTACAATCTTTCATGTTAACAGACCTAGAAATGTTTGATGCATAGCCATCAGGTGTTCTCAGGTTTTGGATTACTGAACAGAGAACCTCCTTTTTTCTCTAGACATGGTAAAAGGTGCATCAGGCACAGTTTGCTTTCCTTTATCTACCACAGGATGAAGATTGTGTCGAATTCCAAGTTCCACTAAGTCTACTCGTGCCTTAAGACCATCCTTTGATTTGGAAGGAATATCCAATAAAGTTCCAATTAAGTTTTCACATAGATTTTTCTCTAAGTGCATCACATCTAGATTGTGCCTTAGTTTGTTCTTTTCCCAGTATGGTAGCTCAAAGAATATTGACCGCTTTTTCAACCAATCTTCTGGCTTCTTCTCCTTATTCTTGCCATTGTTTCCATCTTTCTGTTTCTTTTGTCCTCCTCTTTTACGCTTGGATTTCTGATGGCTTTCATCTTGCTTTCCTTTCTTTTTTCCTTTGTTATTGTCCTTTTTATTCTTTGTTGTGCGGTCCTTTTTCCCTAAAGCAAAAACTCTGCCTTCTAACATTCTCAAAACAGAAGTACCACTCATTGTTTCAGGTGCAAGTCCAACCTCTGTCGTGCCATCAAACTGGTTCTTTTGCCTTCGATATATGTGGTTCTGTGGGAGCCATCTACGATGTCCCATATAGCACATGTTTTTACCATTCTTCAGGTGAAATGATTTTGTTGCCGCACCACATGATGGGCATGCATATTTACCACCTGTGCTCTAGTCATACAGGTAAGCTAATGCAGGAAAATCATTTATAGTCCACAATAGTGCAGCTCGGAGAGGAAATTTCTTTCGAGAAGAGGCATCACATGTTTTCACTCCTTTCCATAATTCTAAGAGCTCATCGATCAAGGGCTGAAAGTATATATCAACATCATTCCCTGGAGAATCTGGTCCTGGACTGATCATCGACAACAGTAAAGATGTTTGCTTCATGCAGATCCAAGGTGGCAAGTTGTAAGGAACCAGCATTACAGGCCATGTACTATGCTTTGAACTCATATTCCGAAAATGGTTAAATCCGTCACTTGCAAGATCAAGGCGTACATTACAAGCATCGGCTGCAAAATCAGGATTTCTACGATTAAAATCTTCCCAAGCTTCACCATCTGCTGGATGTCGCAGTTTTCCATCTTTCGTACGTCCAACATCATGCCATCGCATGTCTTCTGAAGTTTTGGTAGTTGAAAATAACCTTTGGATCCTTGGTATCAATGGAAAATAACGCAACACTTTTGCTGATTTCTTTTTCTTCTTAGGTTTAGCTGCAGAACTAATCTTCTTAGCATCTTTCCAACGAGAGCTCTCACACACATCACAAAAATCTTTCTTAGCTGCATCTCCTCGGAAAAGCATGCAATCTTTGGGGCAAGCATGTATTTTCACAGTCAAGGCCTAAAGCACGGATGATTCTCTTCACTTGATAATATGTCTTAGGTAGGTCTGCCTCAGGAGGATATGAATCAGCTAGCACACCCAGAAGTGTTGTAAATGATTCTTGTGTCCAGCCATTTAAGCACTTTAAGTGATATAAGTTGACCAAAAATGACAACTTAGAAAATTTACACCCAGGATATAAGCTTGTGTGTGCATCCTTCAAGTATCTTTCATACAGATTCTGTTCACTCTCCTTAGCATTGTCATCTGCAGGATGCTCATCCTCAGCTACAGAATGTTCCATATCTGCAAATCCTGATTCAACATCATCTACTTCACCTTCAGACATACTTGGTACTGACTCGAACATTTCAGCCCTGCAAAAGGCAGCTTGAAGTAGTTGTTGCATGCCATCTTGTACTGCAGCAGCCCTTGGGACACCCGAAGTAGGCAAATTTGTAGTGTTATTTGGAACGTCAACAAATGCTAATGGTGGACTGTCATACATTTCTCCATGATGAACCCTGGTCGTATAACCTTGAATAATACCATCACATCTCAAATGTGTCCTGACTTCATCATGACTCTGGTTTAATCTGTTTTTGCATTTTTTGCAAGGACAAAGTATCTCGCTATCACGTGGAATGTCGCGGTAAGCAAAATTCAAAAATTGCTCAACACCATCTTGATATGCAGTATCCTGTCTTGGCTTACTCATCCAACTTCGATCCATCACCCTTTGACAAGAATAAAAATGAAATGGAATCAATCAGTGTTTTTCTTTTGCAATACATATAGATATCTGAGCACGAATAATAGTACTAGATTTGCACCAACAAAATCAGATCAACAATCTTTTAGGTACATAATAAACCATAAACCTATTCTATGCAGGCATGGTACTGGATAGAATCTTAATTTGAGCTGTAAGCTTGGCTTGAAATTTACATTTGTTTTTAAATCAAGAATATGACTATAATAATTAGGTGACACCACAATTGGATCTGCTCCATTTTCATTTCTTCTTCAACGGATCAATCTTGGATAGGAAAAAATCATATATCTATATCTAAATTCAGCCTCCTGGTTTTAGTTCACCTTGAAGCCCCCTTCTAAATTCAACCAACACACTGAGAACTATAGTTGCAATATATATGCAAACTCATTTCTATAAATAAATAAATAAGATCAGCCCAAAACATCAGTTATCTGCATATGAACATATTAATTAAAATCCTCCTTGCAGCCCAATGCTAGCAGTCAATTGGCATAATAAAAATATTTTATCCTCGTATCATTGAATCCTGAATGGAACTCATATACTAAATTGCTAACAACATATAGTGCCACCTAGCCATCTCTAGTTTTCTGCAGTTCTAGGATTATAGAAGCTGCAGAATTGATCAACTTCACCAGTGGACTATAGACCAGAATAATATACAATGACAATGACTCACTAGATATTGACATCCGTTGCATATCCGAAATCCAACACAGAACAAACAGATTACTGCCCCGGATCTCACCTGTTAGCCTGTCCAGACGACTTGTAGAGCAGAGCAGCGGCAAGGAGCAGGACGGGGCAACGAGCTGTAGTCTAAACTCTGCTAAACAGCAGAACTGCAGATACCACAGGGGGCGGGGCAGCCGATCGGGCCACGATGGTCGCCGCCTCACCGGTTCATGGCGCCCTGCGGTGGCCGGTGGATCTGATGGCTGCTGCTACCTGCCGTAGTGCCGCTGAGAGGCCGAGGGAAGGAGGCCACGAGGCCAAGCAGCCGAGAGGCGCCTCCAGGCTCCGGCAGAGGGGAGCTGAGGTGAGCAGATGCCAGACACGAACTCAGGACGGACCTGAGGGGAGCAGATGCGGCCGGCGAATGCGGCGTTTAGGAGAGAGGCCGATTGGATGAGGGGCTCTCTGGTTGCGTTGGGTCGTCAATAGTTTTCGCTGCGTTATCTGTTATATACGCGGCCTCTAGTCTCCGACTAGGATCTTCCGAGTCCACGATCTCCACCAGGCTACGCTGCACGCAATATATATATATATATATATATATATATATATATATATATATATATATATATATATATATATATATATATATATATATATATATATATAATTACTACCCTATAGCTGGCTACAAAATAACTTATTCTGTAGCCACTTTGAGTTACGATAATTACTATGTTAATTTACGAGAGTCTAGTAACTCCTTGCTAAGTGGTTTACTGTAACATTATGGTAAATATCTCCATGTGTTATAGTAACCCAACTATGGTAAATATGTATTAACATTATCGTAAATTAGTATATAAAATTATCGTAAATGTAGGTAACTACAGAATAACTTATTTTGTAGCTGGCTACTCAATATACTCTCTCTCTCTCTATATATATATATATATATATATTATTAATGAAAGTTTTAAATAATTACTCAAAATACACCGTCTTTTCCTTCAAATGCACGAGATCCACCCCCGTCCCCCTATCTACTTTAAAAGTATCGATTGATAATCTGTCTATGGCGAAGAAAAAAAGATACACTACTAATAATAGGATATCATCTATGGAGAAGTGAGATAAGTAATCCGATGTACAACTTGAAGGTTGGAGAATGTACTTTACACTAATTTTAACTATCAATTGCTTCATTCATTCAAAAGATTTATATCTCTCTCTTCCCTTCTCTATTATATATATGTACTCCTAAAAAGACTCTAACGTTATCATCAACTTTGCTCATGAGTTTGCGTCCGAACACAAGTAAAACTTCACTCGGAGCTCATGTGTTCGCATCCTACGCGGTTACGATACGAAGATTGTATCCACGTGCCCGCGTCCAACACAAAGTCCTCGGAGATTAATATATGAGCTCTCCAATTAGACTAGTGGTAGTGCTGCCATCTAAAATACCACATATTCGAGGTTCCAACACTAGCACTATTTTGTATTCTTTTTATGTTATAAATATTCTATAGTATTTTTTGTGTTCTTTTTCATAATATTACATTATTATATACTATAGTGGCCAAGAGTACTAGCAGGTCCGAAAAACACTTGAGGTAGAATGTTAAGAAAAATATTTTCAAATTTTAAACTTAAATTTTTATGGCCATATTAATCGGTACAAATGTTTAGTAACTACAAATTTGTAGCAAAAATATGTACGAGAGGACTTAGATATGTAATGGATGTTAATAATTTTTTTTACAATGTCACTACATGCTACTGATGGATGAAGGCACATTTAATTTTGTTTCACTTTGAGATGTTTTCAATATCGTATCAAGAAGCATGTTTACATGACTATGTACGATTATTGATACGCTTTGCAACGTGTATAAATTATACTAACGGTTTAAAGCGTGTCTAACTTCGTGTTATTTTGAGACGACTTTAGTATTGTATCAAATAACATCTTTAATTGTCTATGGAGCGTTCTATGATATGCTTTGTAACGTGTCTAGAAGCTAGTGACGATTAAAAGCGTGTCTACCACCGTGTCACTTTGAGATGCTTACAATACCATCATAAAAAGTGTCTTTAGATGCCTCTTAACACTAAAAACGTGTCTAATATTGTGTTATGTTGACACGTTCATAAAATCATGTTAAAAAGCATCTTTACATGACTATATAGAGACACTTTTAGTGTGCAATACTATAAAAGTGTGCCTAGAGCGATTTTTTCTTGTAGTGTCCCGAACAAAGAAGACCCCCCGACCGACCCCTTTAGGATCGCCCAGGGGCTCGGGGGCTATGCCCATCGGGCATGCTCGCGTGCACCCTCTGGGAAAGAGACCCAACCGAGCCTGACTCGACCGTAGCTTTCGCCTAGGGCTCGGGGGCTTCCCCGAACCTTGGGCTCCCAATCTACGGCACGACCAAGCCCGGTCCTTGGCTTCAGCCCGGCTAACGATGTCAGCCAAGGCCTAGGCACAAGAAGACAAGCCCTAGGCTATCGATATCTGGGGGCTCTCTGGCGTCGCTCTCTAGGCGTGCCCCTGCCAACTGCTCCTCTGATAGGGTCATGTCCGGAGCATGACACAAGAAGACAAAGCTTCTCGTGGCCTCGAGGGCTCGGGGGCTTCTGGGCCTGCGCGTCAGCCCCTGGAGCAGACCTCCTTTGCCACCAAGAAGACTCCAGAAGGTCTCACCTGGGGGAGGGTGGTCCAAGCCGACACCGCCTGACACACAGAGTGTTAGAACAGAGCAGCCGGACGACGCCCAGGCTTCATCGGCTCCAAGACACCTCGACGGTCCACAGCGCACCGCTGCTGCAAGCCCCTCCTGTACTCCGGTGCACGTAGACCATAGACTATGTAAGGAAAATGGACCCTAGGCCCATTTACTTTGGATTTTGGTGTTTGATGACCAACACAACCAAATTGGACTAATGAATTTGCAAGTGATTGTTTTATAGTTCAATAGCGTGCAAAACGTGACTTGGACGAAGGCGACGTGATGATATGATGATTAACACCATAAGCAAGACCCTAGAAACACAATAGAAGACCCAAGATATTAAGCAAAGTCCAAGCACGAAGATAGGAACCAAGCCAGACGCAAGATCGCGAAGAAATGAGCTCACAGAGGTGACCAGACGCTGGACCGAACGCTGGCGGAAAGCGACCGGACGCTTTGATCAAGAGGCTTGGCAACAGCAGGCGTCAGCAGCAGCGACCGGACGCTGAGTACTAAAATCGACCGGACGCACTGATGGTACTGTTCATCATCACCGGCAACACATTCAATATTGACCGGACGCTGGCGGCAAATCGACCGGACGCAGGACTGCAGCGTCCGATCGAGTACAGAAAGGTTCCAGAGCGGCGAAGTTGAGACTGGACGCGTCCGGTGGCATGTGATCGGATGCTGACAGCGTCCGATCAGTTAATCGCGGCTCTAACGGTCGGGACGACCGGACATGTTCGGTCAGGACGAAAGCCACGTCCGGTCAGTAGCAGAAAAGCGGGATTTCGTCCCCAACGGCTACTTTCTCCATGGGGCTTATAAATAGAACCCCCAATCGGCCATTTGAGGTGTGTGGAGCTGAGGAAACATACCTAGGGTGTTGATACACCATTTTAGTGATCTCCATGTGCATAGTGCTTAGTGATTCATTAGGTGATTAGCGTAGGTGCTTTGCGAAGTGCTTAGGTTGATTAGACCACCACTTATGCGCTTGCTCTAGGTTTAGGCCTAGTGTTTAGTAAGGTTTGCATACCTCTTACCACTTGGTGCTTGCGCGCACCATTGTTGTACATTGAAGGGGCTTGTAGTCTTGCGAGATCACATCAACCGCGTTTGTGGTGTGGCCGCCACCATGTACCAAAGGGAACAAGGCCCGCGGCGGTTAAGCCGGAAGCTTGATAGTGAAGACAGCGGGGAGCAAGCGGAAGAGACTTGCCGGAAGGCACGCCCGAGACCCACTTGCGCGTGGGGAAGGCCCGAGGCTATCCATGGAGTTACCCGATCGGGTGTTTGGCCCTTGCGAAGGATTCCTTGCGAGGGGCTCCAACGAGGACTAGGGGGAAGCTTGTGCGCTTCTCAATACCTCGGTAAAAATACCGAAGTCGTCGACGGGAGTTTGCATATCTCTACCTTGCTCTTTAGCTTCCGTATTTACATTGTTTACATTACTCCTTTTGCGGTAGAGATAGCAACACACTAGCAAAACCGTAGTTTCACATTTAGATAATTTATCTTTTGTATAGGTTTTGCTAAGGGTAGAAAAAGAGGCCATAGTTTAGAAGTAGAATTTTAAGTTGCCTAATTCACCCCCCTCTTAGGCGTCACGGTCCCCTACAAGTGGTATCAAAGCCGGTTGGCTCAATTTGGACCTTTGGCTTAACCGTCGTTGAGCCGACGCTATTTAGAGTGGTTGGGATGGATACCTCTAAGTCTCTGCACTTTGACGGCACTAACTTCCTTTACTATGAAGCTAGAATGGCTTGTCATCTTGAGGCGGTAGATTTGAGTGTTTGAAGAGTCACTCGTGACGGGATGAAACTCATTAAGAATTCTGATAAACCCACAAAGAGTGAAGAAAAAGAAATTCATTTCAATGCTAGAGCTCAAAATTGCTTGTTTGAATCTTTTAGCATGGATGTGTTTAACCAAGTGTTCACTTTAAATACGACACATGAAATTTGGATAAAACTCCAAGAGCTCCATGATGGCACAAGTAATGTCCGTGAGCAAAAACATTGTCTAGCTAAGAAAAATTATGATTCCTTTGAAATGAATGATGATGAGCTTGTTCGTGATATGTATTCTTTTTTGAATCTAATTATCAATGAGCTCCATTCAATAGGATTAACAAAGCTAGATGATGCGGACATTGTGAGGAAGATCATCTCTGTACTACCACAAAAGAAATATGCAAGCATCATCACCATCCTTCACAATATGGAGGACTTGAGCACCATGACCCCAGCCATAGTCATTGGCAAGATAGTGGCATTTGAAATGTCATGCAAGATGGGTCAAGAAGAAGCCTCTTCATCAAGCAAAGGCAAAGCTCTCACATGTAGTGAGAAAAAGAAGATGAAGGGCAAGCGAGTTGAGACAAGCTCAAGCTCAAGCTCCTCAAGTGAAGATGAAGAAGAAGATGGCGATGATGATGATGATGATGATGATGATGAAGATTCAAGTGATGATGATCAATCTTCCTCCTCCACCTTCGACCTTGATGAAGAATCAATCAAACTTATCAACAAGGCAGAGAAGATGATCCAAAGGCTCAATGTCAAGGGCGTGCCTATCCAAATTCAAGATCTCATTTTTATCAATCATAGAAATGAGCAAAGAAAGAAATGATGCTATGGATGCGGCGAGTTGGGGCACTTTGTGGAAGTTTGTCCAAACAAGCCCACACCCAAGACAAAGAAGAAGGCGTGCAAGGACAAAGCCCTCACATCAATAAGGTCATGGGATGATTCTTCAAGTGAAGAAGAACAGCATCACAAGAGGCGAGGCCACAAGCACTCATCATCAAGCTCTTCTCGTGTGTGCCTTATGGCACGAGGTAACGAAAGCTCATCCTCTAGTGAGAGTGATAGTGATGATGAAATGCTTTCTCTTAATGAACTTGTGCAACAAAAATTTTAATTATGCTAAAGTTTGCACTAGTCAACAAAAGAAGCTAAAAATGTTGCAAGAAAAGCTAGATAGTTCACAAGAAACATATAAAACCTTGCTTGAACAATATGAGACATTTGCTAATCTCAATATTGAACTATCTACTAAAATTGAGTAACTTGAGGCTAGTGCAACAACAAATGCATGCACAATCAATGATGAGCAACTTGTAAAGAAAAATGAAAAAATAAAAGAAAAGTTAGCTAGCTCACAAAATGCTTACAAAAGTTTGCTTGCTAAAATGGAAACCATGTGCAAACATTGTGATGAGCTAACTAATAAAGTTGCTAATCTTGAAGCCGTTGGTACAACCCCCACCAAGGCATCTAAAAAGAAAAGTTCTATGTTTAACATGTCTAAAAATGATGCTTCCACTTCTTGCAATGATTATGTTTAGACTTACCCTTGTGCAACCAAGTTTGTGTTGAGAAAGTTGTTGTAGATACATGCACACAAGAGGTTGAAATGGAGAATGAGCAACTCAAGCAAGAAGTGGCTCGCCTCACAAAGGATTTGATTCAAGTGAAAGGCAAGACAAAGCAAGCCCCACTTCATCAAGATAACACCGTCAAGGGAGTGAAGAAGCTTGATGAAGGACAAACCGTGGTTTGCTACGTATGCCACAAAGAAGGCCACAAGTCCTATGAGTGCAAGTGAAGAATGGGGGAGGTGCAAAGAAGAAAGAGAAAAAGCAAACAAGCAAGCTCTCCAACACCTACACCAACAAGGTGGACAAAGAGGCCTCCACACCTTATCTCTTGAAGAAGAAGAAAAATGATAAGGTGGTGACCATCAAGGTGAATAAGCAAGCCAACAATGGGGTCAAACGCTTTTGGGTGCCAAAGGAGATCATTTCCAACATGAAGAGCACCAAGAAGGTTTGGATCCCGAAAGGGAAGTGAGAAGTCCAATGGACTCCGGGGAATTTGGAGACTTGGCAAAGTATGGGTGCATTTCATGGGGTGCATCATGCTGGACAATGCCAAATTGCCAAGTGGGTTAGTGAATACTATGGACCCAAATTCCCCTTCCCATGTTAGGTAACTAGATGCCATTTCTTTCAATTGGAATTTCCTACAAGTGGTATTACAATTGGTATCTTTTAGCATCTAGTTCCTTTTCATGCCTAGGTTTGCATTTGCATGCTTAATCCTTTGTCTTGCATACACTAGGTATATCTTATGGTAGGATTGCTCGGTCTCACTCTTAATCCTTGGAGCAAACCTACATGGTTTAGATTGTTAGGAGCACGCCACATAGCTTGTTTTATAATTGTTCATCTAATATGTGCCAAAGTCCAAATTGTAAATAACTTCTCCTGAATATCACATTCGAAAATGATTCTCACATTCATGTGATGTCATCTTTCAAGTGGTATTTTTTATTCTAAAATCAATGTGCATATCTCCTACAAGTATTCCATACTTGTGTGCACAAATTTAGGGGGAGGTTACTCTACAAGTTGGATACTTTGAGACTAACACCTTTTCAAGCTTATCATGTGTGTAGTAGTCTCATTGCAAGGAAAATGGAGTCCCCGGAGTTAAGCATTATACTTCAAACATCCACCACCTATTGCAAGTGGTAGAAATCAAATTGGTTTCCACATGTGGTATTTCTAAACCGATATCATCATGTTGATTTCACTTTGATATTTATATGCTTTCTCCATGCATTATATAGATTAAACTTCCTTGAGCATTAATTTACCAATTATGCATAAAATACATTCTCCATCATATGTATGCATATATTTAGGGGGAGCTTAGTCTATGTAATGTGAGAGTCAAATTTTGTGACCTATTCCACTCCACATACAAAGGTTCACAAAGTTTGACCCTCCTTTGTGCTACTAATGTCTTCCTTTTCGGTGTTTGATTCCAAAGGGGGAGAATTTAGAGGACCAAAAGCAAGCATTAATTTGTAGGACCAAAAGCAAGATCATAATAATTTACAAGTGGCAATGGTCTACAAGTGGTAATGGTCTGAGAAAGGGAGTATAGTGGATTATGGATTAGTCTATGTAATGGGGAGAATTTGTAGGACCAAAAGCAAGGCTTAAATCCATAATACCACATAGGGACATTTACAAGGGCAAGATAAGTTTTCAAGTGGTATCTTTTAGTCTTACAAGTAGTATCTTTTAGCATCATATTACCTTGCCCTTTGCATTGCATCCTAGCAAGTAGATAGTTTGTAAATTCCAAATTTTTATTATTTGCTTGTTTTGGTCGTGTTGTCATCAATCACCAAAAAGGGAGAGATTATAAGGAAAATGGACCCTATGCCCATTTACTTTGGATTTTGGTGTTTGATGACCAACACAACCAAATTGGACTAATGAATTTGCAAGTGATTGTTTTGTAGTTCAATAGGGTGCAAAACGTGACTTGGATGAAGGTGACATGATGATCCGATGATTAACACCATAAACAAGACCCTAGAAGCACAATAGAAGACCCAAGATATCAAGCAAAGTCCAAGCACGAAGATAGGAATCAAGCTGGATGCAAGATCGTGAAGAAATGAGCTCACAGAGGTGATCAGACGCAGGCGGAAAGCGACCGGACGCTCTGATCAAGAGGCTCGGCAACAACAGACGTCAGCAGCAGCGACCGGACGCTGAGTACTAAAATCGACCGAACGCACCGATGGTACTATTCATCATCACCGGCAACACATTCAGTATTGACCCGACACTGGCGGCAAATCGACCGGACACAGGATTGCAGCGTCTGATCGAGTACAGAAAGGTTCTAGAGTGGCAAAATTACGACCGGACGCGTCCGGTGGCATGTGACCGGACGTTGGCAGCGTCCGATCAGTTGATCGCGGATCTAACGGTCAGGATGACCGGACGTGTCCGGTCAGGACGAAAGCCGTGACCGGTCAGTAGCAGAAAAATGGGATTTCGTCCCCAATGGTTACTTTCTCCATGGGGCTTATAAATAGACCCCCAACCGGCCATTTGAGGTGTGTGGAGCTGAGGAAACATACCCAGGGTGTTGATACACCATTTAAGTGATCTCCATATGCATAGTGCTTAGTGATTCATTAGGTGATTAGCGTAGGTGCTTTACGAAGTGCTTAGGTTGATTAGACCATCGCTTATGCGCTTGCTCTAGGTTTAGGCCTAGTGTTTAGTAAGGTTTGCATACCTCTTACCACTCGATGCTTACGCGCACCATTGTTATACATCGAAAGGGCTTGTAGTCTTGCGAGATCACACCAACTGCGTTTGTGGTGTGGCCGCCACCGTGTACCGAAGGGAACAAGGCCCGTGGTGGTTCGACTAGAAGTTTGATAGTGAAAACGGTGGGGAGCATCCGGGAGAGGCTTGCCGGAAGGCACGTCGGAGACCCACTTGCGCATGGGGAAGGCCCGAGGCTATCCATGGAGTTACCTGACCGGGAGCTTGGCCCTTGCGAGGGGCTCCAACGAGGACTAGGGGGAAGCTTACACGCTTCTCGATACCTTGATAAAAATACCGGAGGCGTCGATGGGAGTTTGCATATCTCTACCTTGCTCTTTAGCTTCCGTATTTACATTGTTTACATTACTCCTTTTGTGGTAGAGATAGCAACACACTAGCAAAACCGTAGTTGCACATTTAGATAGTTTATCTTTTGCATAGGTTTTGCTAAGGGTAGAAAAAGAGGCCATAGTTTAGAAGTATAATTTTAAGTTGCCTAATTCACCCCCCCTCTTAGGCATCACAGCCCCCTATAGACTAGAAACCCCAAACCACCTTGTACCCAACCTATCTCATTATATATGGGATAAGGTCGGACCTAGAGGGGAGAGGAGGCGAGTTCGATCACCAAAGACTCCATTCCATTCCATCTGCCTCCGCTCTGTACTGAGGGCAAGGCAATCCAGATAGGGGCACCGAGAGCCTCTACTCCACCACATCCCGCCGTCTCCTTCCTCTCCGATGAGGGGGAGACTCCACCGGTGGCAATGCAACCTTAGGATTAGCACCGAGCTAATCCCCTACCAAACTTCTCTTCCTTTACACTCTGTTGTAACCCCCCAGATTTTGGGTGCTCTTGAGTATAAGGATCATCAGTTGCTGGACGTAGGGACCAAATTGGCCCAAACCAAGATAAACCGTTGCGTCTTCTCTGTGTGATTCTTGTGTTCCTGAGTCCACCCGAGCCATCAGAGACCCCGTACTCTGATACCGACTCAAACAACATGCTTTCCACGGTTTCAATCCCGCGATAGTCGGCGCGCCAGATAGGGGGCAGCGTGAAGTGCGATTTTGGCTCTACGATGGTTGGAGCCACCCACCTTGTCACCAGTGCAAGCGGCACCACCCTAGACAATGGTGTCTGCTTCCCTAGCGAGTTCTCCGTCGCGGCTAGCGCCGTCACTCCGGGCTAGGTCCTCAGCTTTGGGAGCCTAGCCTACATCGCCGACTGCTACGGCGAGCTTCGTCCACTCCATGTTGCTGCACCGGTGGGCAATGAGCCCTCGGCGCCACCTCCTTCGCCAGGACTCTTGGGATCAGATCTCGAGGTTTTGGCCCGTTAGATCTAGCACGGTCTGGGCCCAAACTGCACCGTGTCTGACCACCGCCAGATGTTCTACATGCTGGCCAACGTCCACCACCAGATCGCCACCGGTGAGGTGCTCTCGCCGCATGATTGCTTCTAGTACTACCTCCCGTACCAGCCTTTCAGGATACAGAGCGCGGTGGCGTCCAACCAGCTAGAGCTAGAGCACCTCATCAGTCGTGAGGTGCTGCGGAGCATCATCCTCAACGACGCAGGGGGGACTAACGTCCTCTCGCTCCGTGCCTTCCTTGAGGTCCTCTCAGGGAATGGACCGAAGTACGACTCCAATGACATCGATTACAATGCCCTGCCATGCATGTGCTACCACATCGGCAGTGAGGCTCAGTCCGAGGAGGCGCCTGGGCTCACACCGTCGAACCAGAGTCCTCACAGCCGTGCGGACTACCTTCAAGAGAAGGCGGACTGCTTGCGTGCTCGATAGGTGGACATGGAGGCCGCCGAGGCATAGCTTGAGCGCCAAAGGTAGGACTTTGCATGGTTGCAGCCGCGCACCCTCTCGGCGACGACAACGACGCCCGTTCGGGGGCTCCTAGCAGCCTCTGCTTCCCTCGCGCGGCGTACAACATGGCGACCGCCGCTTGCCGCCTAGGAGACATCTCTGACACACCAGTCCCGAAGACCAATGAGCGGCTGAACGAGGTGAAATGGCTCCTCCGCATTGTCCTCGAGTAGTAGGCTGAGAGTATAGCCTCTCAGCACCACGCCGCACTCTCTCGGTCGTCCTAGACGACGGCCACTGCCAATAGGGGGCGATTCAACGCTCACACCCCGCAGGCGTCGGGGAGCAGCGGCGACACCTCCAGCAATAGCTCCGACCGACCGCGGACTTGGGGTGTCATTCCTTGGTAGGAGTGAAGGTGCGACCTTTCTCCTCAGTGTCCCCCCACGCGGCACCGGATCGGTGACAACTGCGATGTCCGCGACACCATCGAGGCCAAGCACCATGCTCAGGCGCGGTCCTGTCCCGGATCACTTTGGCCCCCTAGCGTTTGGAGCAGCGATCTGGGCGGTCCCCTACCCTAGGTGTTTTTAGTCACCGTCACACATATCTAAGTACAATGGTGAGACCAATGCGGACCATTGGCTGGAGGACTATCGACTCGCCATGAAGGCCGGGGGGTCAGACAACGCCTTCGCCGTCTAGTACCTTCCTCTGCTTTTGTCAAGCTCGACCAGAGCTTGGCTCGAGCAGCTCGAGCCTGGCAGCATCCGCTACTAGGGCGATCTCTGTGCGGTCTTCATTGGCCACTTCCAGGGTACCTACACCCACCTGGGGAACTCCTAGGATCTCCGCAACTACAAGCAGAGGGCCGACGTGACCCTCCAGGAGTACATTTAGTGCTTCTCCAAGAAATGCAATGAGCTCCTGAACATCACTGACGCTGACGTGATCAATGCCTTCATCTGCGGCACGACCTGCGAGGCGCTCGTCCACGTGCTCGGCGTGAGACCCCGCGCACAACGCGAGAGCTCCTGGATGTCACCACCCAGTACGCCACCGGTGAGGAGGCCGTCCAGGCCAACTTCCACGGGAAAGCTAAGGCCACCGTCCACCTCAGTGGTGGTGACGGCGCCAACGATCCCGCCTCGTCCTAGCGACACCGCAATAGGCGGAACAAGGACTGGAAGCACCGCGGGGAGGAGATGGTCATCGCGGCCGACCGTGACGCCAGACCTTAGCCCCACGGGCGCGCTGCACGCCCGGAACACTTTGAGAAGGCGCTCGAGTTTCCCTGCCCGTTCCACGGGGGGCAGGCGAAGCATCTTCTCAAGGACTATGCCACCATGATGGGCTACATCTGTAGCACCCTCGGCCAACAGGGCAAGGCCCAGAAGCCTGCCCCGAAGGCCAGCGACCCGGTGGACGTCGCCCAAGAGGAAGACAACAAGTTCCTCAAGGTCGAGCGCTGCCTCATGATCTTCGGGGGCTCCCAGGTGTATGAATCCGACTGACAGTGCCGCATCACTGAGCAGGAGGTGAACGCCGTCCACACCCTCGCCACCCGACGTGGCTCCGGTGGTCCTAGACGGCCATAACCTTCGACCAAGAAGACCATCCCGATCACGTCCCCCATTCGGGGCGCTACCCGCTCGTGGTCAGCCCGATCACGGGCACCGCGTGCCTCACCAAGTTGCTGATGGACGGGGGCAGCGGCCTCAATATACTCTACGCCAGCACCCTAGAGGGGAGAGGAGGCTAGTTCGATCACCAGACACTCCATTCCATTCCATCTGCCTTAGCTCTGCTCCGAGGGCAAGGCAATCCGGAGAGGGGCACTGAGAGCCTCTCCTCCACCGCATCCCACTGTCTCCTTCCTCTCCGACGAGGGGGAGACTCCACCGGCGGCGAGGCAACCTTAGGATTAGCACCGAGCTACCCTCCTACGAAACTTCACTTCCTTTACACTCTGTTGTAATCCTCCAGATTTTGGGTGCTCTTAAGTATAAGGATCAACAACTGCTGGACGTAGGGACCGAATTGGCCCGAACCAGGATAAACTGTTGCGTCTCCTTTGCGTGATTCTTGTGTTCCTGAGTCCACCCGAGCCACTGGAGACCCCGTACTCTGACACCGACTCAAACAACTTGCTTGCCACGGTTTTGACCCCGCGACACTTTGTCAATCTCATCTCTGGTTGATTTGTCAATGATGTGTACTTATGTCTGTTTCATTGTAGATAAACCAAGAGTGGTACTACCCTCCTTGGAGAAGACCAGAATCTGAACTCTTTCTTATTTAAAGAAGTAAATTGATAATTGTTGCAGGCTCCTTTTCCTGCAGCCGCAAGCTCTCCGACGCTGCTAGCCCCTTAAATATGAAACTCGGAAAATATATGTACTGCTAATTGATACTACTGAGGACGCCATGTCTAAAGGTATGGCATCCTTAAATATGAAACTGGGAAAGTATATTTAGTCCGCTGGAGTCATGGGGTAAACCAGTTAAATTATTTAGCACCCACCTTTCTACAATAACAGGAAAATACACATGTCTTCTATCAATCTAGCAATAATAATGGACACTGCTCTTTGCTTCCAGGCTTTACTGTTCACTAGGAGGAATTTGTGAGAGCGTGAACAGTGTTTTTCATCCGCGCACAGTGAATTCCGGCTGAAATTGTGAGCAGCCGAACGGCCCCATGTATTTTTAGTTGTCTAATTGGTGGGTTATGATGAAATCTAAATAAAAAGCATGATTGGCTGCATCCCACTTTTGTTCTGCGATGTTGCATGCTGTTTACAAGATTGACCCTGCTGTTATTATTATTCATGGTTGCAGTAAAAACTCACAATTTTGAGCACCGCCATGCATGTAGGCTCTGCCTTTAAGAGCGGACACTGCTCTTGGCTTCCAGGCCTTCCTGTTTCATTTTTTTAGTACTGAAAATTAGCAAACTTCAGCACCTTTGTTGCATATATCTGGTGAATTGAATGTTGATTTTGAAATACTTAGGCTGTCTATTATTTTATTTCCTGCAGGTCCATGACAGTGCTGCAGCTGCTCATGCCCATCTCTATCTCAGGTAAGCAACACAGCATTGGTGGCGAGTAGCAGCACAACTAACTCAATTCAGTTTCAGCTTTGAATTGTTTGTTAGATTCATAGGAGAAGGTCAACAGATTTAGATTTATAGCAGAACCTGTCTTTGCATATTGATTGCTCTGTTCAGCGACATCAGTTTGTGACTTGCCTACTCACATGAACAGTAGATAGACCTTTGTTACATATTGGCCATCATTCCATAATCATTTAATTAATACTAACTGTTTATTTTGAACTCATGTTGCTTGTCTCGGTTTTGCATTGAATTAGCTTCTTTGTTGGTAGCAGTATGCTCTTTTGCATATGCAGTCTGTATGCACAGATGAGTTTAATTCACTAAAATTTTATAAACCTGACAGATGCTTGGATCTGAAATTTTATAAACCCCAAGTGGAGGCTAGTTTGTCATACTGCGAGGTAATTGCATGTCCTCAGCCCTCCCTTGAGGCCTCCCCTTTCTTCTTGTGTGGATCTTCTTGCATGGATCTGATGACCTCCCCTTTGGCTGAATCAACATACTTTTTAGTGATTAAATAGGAAACGTAAAAAGAGAAGGCTGTGAATTTTGTTAGCCTGTGAATTTTGCTGCAGCACATGTTAACCTGATAGTATGATCTTTAGCAAAAACGATCTTTCAACCAGATCTGGCTGAACATAAATAGATCCTGTTTATTGACTGCATCTCATGTTCTCCACCGAGTTGAAAAAAGTACATGCAACCGTTGCGAAATAAATCACTATTGATTACTCATTTACCGTAGTCTGCTGAAGTACTGATATGGACAATAATAGTTACTACGGTTGGTATATTCTATAATTTCATTTGGTTCTTCAGTTGGTTGTACATGATTGCAGTTTGCCTTTGTCCAACCTCTAATTGTTTTTTGTCATAGCCTTGGATCTGGTTGATTTGTCAATGATGTGTACTTATGTCTGTGTTTCCTTGCAGATAAACCAAGGGTGGTGCTGCGCTCCTTGGAGAAGACCAGAAGCTGCTGCATGTGTAATCTAGTTGTGCCTAAAACTTGCCAAGAGAAAATTTAGATCAGTGAAGTTTGCATCTGTTTCTTATATCTGTGTATGATCAGGGAGCTGTCATCTATGCTAGTTATAGATTTGCACACTTTGACTTAAGCATACATTGGATTTGGTCATTAATGAAATTCAATTGTATATGGATTTGGATGGATTATGACTGATTGATTTAACATTTGATTTGGGCCTCAATGTGTTTGGGATAGGCTTATATTTGCTTCATATGAGCGGTTGTAACAAGATTTTCCCAATTAAAATTTGTACAATATGCAAATGGATATGTGGCAAGGTCTAAGAACCTATGACGTTGAAACAAGTCATAAACCTTTATGACTTCAAAACCAATGTCATAGATTTATGACATAAACATATAAACGACACAAAACATGGTTTAAGGCACATGGTTTGTGACTTAAGCTTTTTCGTCATACGAACATCACAAATGCTAATATGTGACATAAATTTCACATATTATGACTTAGATTAATTGTCATAAACCCTCACATCTCTTGTAGTGTTTGTTGTAGAGTGTCTCTATATATATTTGGTCAAAATTCATAATCTTTGAGGGAAGGGGGACGCTCCTCCCATATAGACCTTGCGCGGTTGCCAAGAGTGAAGTGAATGCGTAGAAAAGCTGGACACAAGAAGTGCATCTTAGAAGAAGAGCTTTTGACAACCATGACACGCTTGAGACTTTAAAGCCTGGTGCGGTTGTGAAGAGGACTCGTAGCAGTCGAGGGGCAGTCAGGCAGTCAGCTAGCTAGAGATGGTCATACAATGGGAGTGAGGCCAGGCTTTGTATACACAGGGACGCCAGGGCTAGAACATGCTTCTGACGTGACCGCACGATGTTCATCACTACTAGTATCCGAGTAGTGAATATTTTAGATAGTCGGACCTATAGTCGGACCTTCTGTCATCCAGCGAAGTATACAGTACACTCCAATCCAAGCAGTCGTAGGCTCGCAGCTGCCGAGGGGCAGCAACTAGCTAGAGATGGCTACATGGTTTCATAGGTTCTGATCGACTGCACTCCCTAGGTTGTGGTTGACGCTACCGCTTTATAAGGCGCCCGTGGGTTTTAGGAAAAGTCCGTATTATTAGATGTATCCTAGAAACAAGGCTGCAATTAACTCCCGATGGAAGCTGAGCTCGTCTCTGGTTCGTTCCAATTAAAGACTGCTTGCATACATGCATGGAAGCCAAGGAGACGGCTCCAATAGAGGCTTGGACGTGATATTTTTAATTAATGCAATTTTACAGTCTTCCTCTGTTCCTTGGCATCTGAAATTTCATTCCGTGCGACTAACAAACCGGCCCAGAGGGAGTATGAACAAATGCACTCAATTTGCTATGACTTTCAAATGTACAGATGACACTATATACTGTCCTACGAGATGAAATGTACAGCGGGCGGACTTTCTTACGTGTGCAGTAAAAAATGTGAACAGAAAGAAACGCGCAGATCAGAAAGAGAACCAGAAAACTCCACATTACCCGGTAATTTGACCATCTCATCCGCCCGGTTGCCCGCCCACCCGGTAACATGAACCGTGTCATCGTTGGAATTCCCACACCAATTCGTAGAGGGTATTTAAAACTCCTACTATAACCCCTGCTCGGCCGCCTCCCCTGCCACCTCCTCAATCAACGTAAGTCGATCGCGCCGCGCCGCCTCTCCAGTGCTCCTTCTCGTCGCCGTCCACATGCCATAGCTCCATCCACGCACATGTCGTAGCTCCATCCACGCCGCTGCGCGAGCCCTCGATTGGCCTCCTTGCGCTCCGCATCAGGCGACGCCGACGCCGACAATCATGGTGGCAAGGCGGCACCCCACATCGCTGTTGCTGGCGCTCCCTGATGAGCTAGCCAGTGAGATCACCGGCCACCTCGCTGCGAGCTCGGAGCAGCCCATGGACGACCTCTGCAGCCTACGAGCGACCTGCTTGTCCATGCGCCGCATCTGTGGCAACCCCGCTGTCGATCGGCGTGTGGCATTGGACTAGTGCAGACGCGGGCTGGGGTAGGATGATGTCGGCAACTACTATGCCCTCCTTTCTAGCCTGACCCAACTCGGCAACCCGGAGGCTTGCTTCCTCACCGGGATACTAATGGTATTCGAGGAAACCCATAGGCCCCGGCCATGCATCGATGATCTTGCCCACGCCGCTGATGGCGGGCACAATCTGGTTGCCATATTGCTCTATAGGCACAATGGCGATGCCCACGACGACAACGACGTTGCGAGATGGTACATGAGATGGGTCGAGGGCTAGGAAGAATCGCGGGCAGCGGCGACGGCGGACCAACGAGTAGGTGGCTACCACGAGGCGGCCACCAAGGTGATCTGCGAAACGAGGTGGGCCTGGGGCAAGTTGTGACTGTTGCCTCCGGCACAAGTGCGCGGCGATCTTCCATGCGCAGGCGGTGCTTGCGGTGATGCAGACGGATGGGAAGGAAGGGTTGTGTATTGCAGCAAGGACTATAGGCTTCGCCACGAATTTGAGTTGTTCGCATGGGAACTTGGAATAAGAAACTTGTAGTTCACTCTTTACATACGAGAGTGAATTACTCTCTGTCCTAAAATATATTGTATTCTGGCTTTAGCAGTACTTTTCGCTGAAATTTGGCTTATGCTGATGCTTATGCTGATTTGTTGTGAGAGGAAAACACTGTGCGTTTGCTGAAAAGTACTGCTGAAGTAGTTTGAGTTCCTCAAATATAGTGTATTATGTAACTTTTGATTTTCTGTTGTTTTGTTTCAATTTTATTTGTTTCCTTTAGGGATTCAACGAAAGTACTCGTACGAAACAGGTTTCCCTATATAACATGAGATGTGTCCGGCCCGGTTAGATTTATTATGCTCGAACTTTCTTGCATGTGTAGTAAAATTTGAATAGCTATGTGGCTTCTCCATTAGGCGTTAGATTGACACGAGACTTGATCGGATGAATTCTGTTATGCATGTTTACCATACTACAGAACAGAAAGAAACCTGTAGGCAAAACCAAGCAACAGGGGCTAGAAACTGGCTACCAAATGACTAAAGGACCTGATCTACACCATGCTCAACAGAGTTTAACTCGCCTAATACAAAGTTAAACAAAAGTAAACACAGACATGCATAGGCCCAAAATAGACACCCCTGCCCCTCAATACTGCGGCAGCAACAAAGATCCTATGCAATTAATATGGGCGTTCTGGTCTTTTTTAACTGCCTTAGTCTCTTTTAGTTGTCACGTTGCATTTTATGTCCTATGTTAAACTTTAGTCCTATGTTCCCTTGTTCTCAGAGTCATTAGCAGAGGAGTAAATAAAGTTCAATTTGATTTTATGTCACGTTGCATTTGATGTATCTTCCTTATGTTGGGAGTTTCTTACGTGTCAGACGCATCCAAACGAGGAAAAACTATGGAGGATACTGCCATACATGACCAAATGTACAGAGGTTGGACTTTCTTACATGTGCAATAATATTTCAACACCAATGGCTACTCAGCTCTGCATTAAACTGAGATGAGACTTGCTCCTTGCTGCAAGGTTCTTGCATGTTCAACAAAGATTGACAATGACACAAGGCAACAAGAAAACAAACAAAAACCAAATGATATGAGCTACACCACGCTCAACAAAGTTCAACCCACCTAATACAAAGTACCACCCCATGACCAACGAGCAATGAGAAGTTTGCATGGTTTGGCGGTACGGCTTGTCCACATCACATCAATGTGACGGGCCATGAGGCGATGTCCCTGCTGCAATAGGCTATTGACGCCAGCCACGCGTGCGCATCTGCGCAAGATTGTAGGAGCACGCAAGCAGTCATGACAGTCGAGGGATAGACTAAAGGCTAAAGACTGACGAGTTACAGACTAAAGACTGAAGCAGTCACAAAAATAAGACGAGTTGGGTTCAACATAGATCAAAGCCACTCGTGACTACTACTACTATTGAACCATGGGTCATTTGGTAGCCAGTTTCTAGCCCCTGTTGGTTGGTTTTGCCTGTAGGTTTCTTCCTGGTTCTCTTTCTGATCTGTAGTGTGGTAAACATGCATAATAGAATTCATCCGATCCAGTCTCGCGTCGATCTAATTCCTAATGGAGGAGCCACATAGCTATTCAAATTTTACTGCACACGCAAGAAAGTTCGAGCATTGTAAATCCGACCGGGCTGGACACATCTCACGTTATACAGGGAAACCTGTTTCGTACTAGTACTTTCGTTGAATCCCTAAAGGAAACAAATATAATTGAAACAAAACAATAGAAAAGCAAAAGCAATAGGAAATCAAAAGCTGCAAAATACACTATATTTGAGGACAAATTTCAAATGCCAGAATGCACTACATTTCAGGATGGAGGGAGTAATTCACTCTCGCACAAAAAGAGTGAATTACTAGTCTCTTATTCCAAATTCCCATTCGAAAAAATGCATCTACAGTCTCGCTGCAATACACAGCTCTTCCTTCCCATCCGTCTGCATCGCCACGCACCTGCGCCGGCAGCGACAGCGACAACCATCCCCATGTCATATTGTAGATCACCTAGATGACCAGGCGGTGGCACAGCACACACCCCTTGTTGCTTAACCACCTACTTGTTGGTCCGCCGCCATCGCCCACCACCTCCACCCGCGATTCTTCCTCGCCCTTGACCTCATGTACCACCTCACAGTGTCATCGTCGCCGACACCGCCATTGTGCCTATAGAGCAATATGGCGACCAGATAGGCCGTCAGATTGTGCCCGCCATTAGCGGCACGGACGAGATCATTGACGCATGGCTAGGGGCTACGCTTTTCCATGAAGACGGTCCATAACCCGGTGAGGAAGCAAGCCTCTAGGTTGCCGACCTGGGTCAGGCTAGCAAGGAGGGTGTAGTAGTTGATGGGGTCAGCCTCCGTCCTCCCGTGTCTGAACCGATCCTATGCCAGACGCCGACCGATAGCGGGGTCACCGTAGATGCAGCGCATGGATGAGTAGGTCACCTATAGGCTATGGAGGTCGTCCATGGGCTAATCCGAGGTCATAGCGAGGTGGGCGGCGATCTCAATTTGCATGTCGGTAGGGGGCGCCTTCAGTGACATGATTATCGGCGTGGATGGAGCTACGGCGTGTGGATGGCGGCGAGATAGAGGGCTAGAGAGGCAGAGCGGTGGGATTGACTTAGGATGATTGAGGAAGAGGCAGGAGAGGCGGCCGAGCGGGGGTTATAGTAGGAGTTCTTAAATACACTCTGTGAACTGGCGTGGGAACTCACAACAACATGGTTCAGATTACCGGGTGGATTGAATGTACACTGTTTCCAAACACAGGAGTCAAAACATGAAATGGGGGATGCCAACCAACCATGAATCCTCGAGCGTTGTGTCCTGAGGGAGAGCAACCGCTCAGCTCTCCTCTTTAAAATGACCAGTAGGCTGTAGAGAGCACCACCGACTAGGGTATTCTCTCATATGTACTCAACTTACCAGTCCATCACATCACCTTTGATCCCTACTCACCGGCGGTGACTACAGCATAGAGCAAGCAATGGGGCACTGGTCATCTGACAAGTATTCCACCGACTACAAAGACAAGGATGGCAAGGAGGTGAATCAACATACGTCGAGCCCCAAGCGTGAGGAGTATCCATTGCCCGCCGAAGAGCCCACCAAAGATGATGAGGAGCCCACCGACGACGACGAGGAGGCGTCAGTGGCAATAGAGGAGGAGTAGGAGAAGGAGGAGGAGGCACCGACGAAGGAGGCGGACAACATCACCGAGACCATTTCGCCGAGGTTCACCCCCTTGCCGCGCCACAAGAAGCGCATGCTCAACCCTCCATCCCCCAACACAATCGTGGGGACAGTGTCATCGATTAGTAGGTGTCAGTTAGTATAGTAGCAGTAGGTGTAGTAGGAACTAGTAGTAGTACAATGGCAGGTTTGTTGTAGTGCACTTTTGGTCTGTTTCGAATGGCCTCATGTACCTAGATAGCTCCTCCAAACCAACCTCTCCATAGCTATAAATAGGAGTGGAGGGCCTCTCTCTCATCACACACAGCAAGAGAAGAGAAGAGCTACACTCCTATTTTTAGTTTTAGCTAAATTTAGTATAGGGAGTGAGTGAGAGAAGAGTGGACAAGTACCGAGAGTTGTCGGCTACTTGCACTTGTGTACTCGGTGTCCCTTGTACACTTAGCAGAAGGAGTGTCGGAATTGCCGGTTCCTCTACACTTGTACCTCAACGAACCAAGTACTACTTGGAGTATAAGGTTCATGTTTATCTTTGGTGTTGAGTTCTTAAGAAAAGTTATCTTTAATCACTCTATTCTTGCAAGTTAATCGTCCGTCCTCGTGATGGATACTCTAGTAGAAGGGCCCCGATAAAGGTGGATAACTCTTGCATGCGCGCTAGAGTAGTAGTCAATAGCATAGACATGGTGTCTAGGCTTGAGGCTACCTTCGTTTGCCTCATATCCTCCGGTTGAGGGGTAGGCGGTAGGTGGTGATAGCCCTGTCTGTCCCTTGTAATCCCCCACGTTTGGGTACAACGTAGAGTTGTAGGCCGTCAACGCTTGGCAGACCAAGTGTTATACGGTGCCCGAAGCAAGTCTATAGTGGCAAAGCTATCTTGACTTAGGATCTCTATCCTTAGAAAACCTCACTACCCGAGCTATCTTTCTTCTTGTTATCTTGGGCGAACTAGCTAAGAGACTATACTCATCCGTTCCTTTGGGAAAATATGATACCCTGAATGCTTCCGGGTGAAGTGCTACGATGGTATATCCGTGCGCTTGTGGATTCTTTCGCTTACGCTAAGAAATACCAACAAGCACTTCTGGTGCAATTGTCGGGGAACGGTTGTCATATTTATCTCCAAACCTAGTTCGCCTATGTATCCTTTTATTTTTACCTTTCTTTTCTTTTTATTCTTTTCCAATGGAGCACAAAACAATTCATCAACTTTCTGCTCCCAAGGGTGAGTTCTTAGAGCCACCACAATCCTCGAAGCCAATCATAGCTTCTAGCTATGAACTCTGCCTTGGCTTTATAGCCATGGTTTGGAAACAAACCTTCTCGAGGTTAGATTACAAAAACCCATATCATCACCTATGGGAATTTGAGCAGCTCTGTGCATGCCTAACCATTTTGGGCATGTCACATGAAACTCTTCGGTGGAAGTTGTTTTCCTTCTCTCTTGATGAGAGGGCAAAACAATGGTATGCCCATAACATAGGGAAGGTAAAAGGACATTGGCAAAAATTGAGGAACAGATTCGGTCTCGCGTTCTTCCCTATATATTGAATCATTTCCCTACGACAGGAGATTCTCAATTTCCAGCAAAAAGAGAAGGAAACCATAGGTGCAGCTTGGGCTAGATTTTCACTCCTAGCACACTCTAGCCCAGACTTGTCTATACCAAACCATGTGCTGTTACAACATTTTTGGTTAGGTCTTAGCAAGGAATCTGCCCTACAGCTTGATATAGCTATCGGAGGTTCGTTCAACCATAAAACCATAGAGGAAGGAGAAGCATTACTAGACCGCATTCTAGAGAACACTCCTCCCCTAGATCCCCTCCATGTAGAGCCCGAATCAAGCCAAGAGGAAGTCTCTTTAGCCAAGGCCGAACTAATACCTCCCATTTAGAGACCCTCACCTGAACTGGAAACTCTGGAGGAAGGTTTCCAACCTTTAGAATTTCCATTTTTCGAGGATGAATTTCATTAAGATTTTGGAAATACCTCAAAATTCTCATACCAAAAGAGACCACTAGTTCCTGCCACTCCCCTTGACCCCCTAGACAAAGAGTTTCTTAGGGAATCCATTAGGGAGTGGACTTCTATCCTAAGCAGTAAATGGGTAGAAGAAGTGGAGCGTTCTTTTGAAGAAATTCAGATTCACACCCCTTCTTTAACCATCCAATGCCAAATCTATAGAACCACGGTTGACGTGCTTTATAATCCTACTGTTGGAGCAAACCTCATGTCCACATCTTTCGCACACACGTACTTAGGTGTTGAACCCCTTGCTTTGACAAACAAATCTCTTAGGGTTGCCCCACGCTCTAGCCTAGAAGGATGTGGGATCCTGCACAACATAATAGTACTTCATGATAATGTTGAAATGGCCCTAGATTTCCAAGTCTTTGACATCCAAGATTTTGACATCATGATAGGGCATCCCCTAGAAAAACTCTTCATAGAGCTACCCACATTAGGGGATCTAGACATAAAGCTAGGGAGAGAAACTTTTTCCATTCCTATCACTTGAGCCAAACACTCGATGGCAGAATCTCTCCCCTATCCCAAACTGCTGAGTAGGTCATGCCGGTTTTGCCCTTTGAATCTCCCGAGTCAGCCTTAGAAAGAGATGCCAAACTCTTCATTGAAGAGGAGGACGACTTAGGTGAGACCATAGACCTTCCCAAGGAGGAAGCACCGGCACAACCTCTGATTGAACTTAAACCCCTACCCATTGGCCTACATTATGCTTTTCTTAAAGGTGACACCAAACTCCTGTAATCATAAATGACAAGCTTACTGATGAGGAGACAGCCAAACTCATCGCCGTTCTTGAGAAACATAGGTCTGTTTTTGGGTATTCCCTTTAGGATCTTAAGGGGATGAGTCCAACACTTTGCACCCATCATATTCCAATCAATCCCTCTAGCACATTGATTAGAGAACCTCTGCTAAGGCTAAATAATGCGATGAGGGAAGTCATGAAGAAGGAAGTCCTCAAACTTCTTCACGCCAAGATTATTTATCCCATACCACATAGTGATTGGGTTAGTCCTGTCCAGGTGGTACCTAAAAAAGGAGGAATGACGGTCGTTGAAAACAATAAAAATGAGTTGATCCCTCAACATACCGTCACGGGGAGGAGGATGTGTATAGATTACCGAAAACTCAACTCAGCTACAAAGAAAGATCACTTCCCGCTGCCTTTCATTGATGAAATGTTAGAGCGGTTGGCAAAGCACTCTTTCTTCTATTTTCTTGATGGGTAGTCGGGGTATCTCAGATTCCTATCCACCCCGATGATCAAAGCAAGACTACATTCACTTGCCCGTATGGAACACATGCGTATAGATGAATGTCATTCGGGTTGTGCAATGCACCTGTTTCGTTCCAACGGTGCATGATGTCTATTTTCTCAGACATGATTGAGGAAATCTTGGAAGTTTTCATGGATGATTTTTTAGTCTATGGAAAAACTTTCGATCATTGTTTTGAGAATTTGGACAAAGTCTTGCAACGATGCCAAGAGAAGGACCTAGTACTTAACTGGGAAAGTGCCATTTCATGGTCCGAGAAGGCATCGTGCTTGGGCACCTTGTGTCTAAAAGGGGGATCAAGGTAGACAAAGCCAAGATTGGGGTTATTGAGCAACTAACACCCCTTGTGAACGTGAAAGGAATATGTAGCTTCCTAGGTCATGTGGGGTTCTACAGACATTTTATCAAAGACTTGTCACAAATCTCTAGACCCCTCATGAACCTGTTAGGTAAGGATACGCCTTTTGAGTTCATAGATGAGTGCTTAAATGCTTTCCATACCCTCAAGAAAGCACTCATCTCAGCACCAATCATCCGTCTCCCGATTGGTCGCTGCCTTTTGAGATCATGTGTGATGCTAGTGGCTACGCTATTGGGGCATTCCTTTGCTAAACCAAAGATAAGAAGCATCACATGATCGCTTACGCTAGCAAAATGATAATAGGAGCTCAGCTTAATTATGCTACCACTTAAAAAGAGCTTCTAGCAGTTGTTTTTGCTATTGACAAGTTTAGGTCTTACTTAGTGGGAGCAAAAGTTATCGTTTACACTGATCATGCTGCATTAAAATACTTGCTCACTAAGAAAGACGCTAAACATAGATTAATAAGATGGGTACTTCTACTCCAAGAATTTGACCTTGAAATAAAAGATAAAAAGGAGTAGAAAATATTGTCGCAAATCATTTGTTGCGCATGCAAGTCACTAACATGTAGAAGTTACCAATAAATGACTTCCTACATGATGACATGTTGCTGAAGGTGACGAACTCCAACCCGTGGTATGCGAACATTGTGAATTTCATGGTCGTAGGATACGTACCACCAGGGGAGAACAAGAAAAAGCTACAAACAGAAAGCAAACATCACCTTTGGGATGACTCGTACCTGTACAGGGTTTGCGTTGATGGCCTGTTGAGGAGGTGCGTGCCAATGGCAAAAGGAATACAAATCATCAAGAAATGCCATGTGGCACCGTACGAAGGCCATTACGGAGTATTCCGCACACAAGCCAAAATCTGGCAGTGTGGGTTCTTTTGGCTGACGATGTACGAAGACACCAAAGAATTCATCTGAAGGTGTCAGAAATGATAGCAGCAAGGAAGCATCACTGCTCGCAATGCAAAGCCCCTACACTACAACCTACAAATAGAGATATTCGATGTATGGGGCATTGACTTCATGGGACCATTACCTATCCCATGATAGCGAGTACATCCTTGTTGCCGTCGACTACATATCCAAATGGGTGGAGGCTTTACCATGCAGAGCTGTTGATGCCAAGCATGCCCAAAGGATGTTCCATGAAGTGATTTTCCCTCACTTTCGAACACCCAAAATGGTCATAAGTGACAGAGGGTCTCACCTTTGAGGGAGCTTGGAACAAAGCACAACATAGCCACACCCTATCATCCTCAAACAAGTGGTCAGGAAGAAGCGTCAAACGAGCAAATTAAAAACATCCTGCATAAAACGGTCAATGAAATGGGAAAAGGCTGGAAGGACAAGCTACCTCATGCACTTTGGGCATACAGGACAGCTTATAAAACTCCCATCAGCATGTCACCATACCAGCTCATTTATGGAAAAATTGCCACTTACCAGTCGAGCTAGAGCATAGAGCTAACTAGGCAATTAAGAGCTGGAACATGGACATAAAACTAGCCAGTAAAAACCGACAAAAGCAAATTGCTGAGCTAGAAGAATGGAGGGAGAAGGCTTACCTTAGGGCCAAGCTTTACAAAGAAAGAACCAAAGTATGGCATGATCACTGAATCAAGCAAAAAGAGTTCAAAGGAGACAAAGTTCTTCTATTTAACTCCAAAGTCAAGCTCTTCGATGAAGGAAGACTTCGGAGTAAGTGGATAGGACCATACACAGTCATCCACACATCATCACATGGCACTATCACAATTCAGGACGACAAAGGTAATACTTTTAAGGTAAACGGTCAATGATTAAAAGTTTTCTTGGAGCCTTCATATAATCCAAAGAAAAAATAGATGTAATAAAATTAATTGCTTTTAACAAATTCCTTAACTCAAAATAAATACATCTCAAATTCAATAAAAGACTTTTAGCAGCATTGTTGTCTACACTTGGTTTTTAGTGTTTTCTTTTGTTTACTAATAAGACAGGTAAGAAAACAAGTGTGGGAGAGGCACCACACTTGCCTCCAACCTAGTTGCACAAAAAGATCACCATGTTCAAAACTTCGGGTTGTGCAACTCACTCTCTCTCTCTCTCTCTCCATATTTAGAACAATAAGAATTTAAAACTAAACAAAATTTTAAGATAAACTACACCATATCTTCCTATGATTAAAAGTTTGCATACTCTTTATTCCTTGCTAACATTCCTATAACTTGTGAACACTTATCATAGGAACCCCATTTTATCTAAGTAATTGACGAATGAGATATAGTAGGATGACATGAAACTTGCTCTTTCTTGCAAAGTACTTGGGGTTTTATCTTTACAAAACAAAAATTCAAATAGCATGTTCCTTGAATGATATGCAAATGCCCACCAGAGCCATAAACGTTCATACATGACAAAAATAACCTTCCGCATATGCCTCTTACTTTGTGTTGAGTTTGGTCAAGTTTTGTGACCCCTGTTGAGAGATGTTTCATGCTCCCAAGATCAAAACGCACGTACACGCCACATAAAACAGCTATTCCTACACTAGGAATATGCTAAAACATGTTTCCATCACCAGCAAATAAGTACTCCATGCTCTAAAATATGATCTCCCTAGCATATTTCTAGAAAGAGACAAAAAGACTATGCAAAAAAGAATTGAAAAAATGGGACACATGAAGGTCCCAAAATATTAAAAAAATAGGGAGACATGAAGGTCCCAAGATATTTGAAATAAATGATGAGCACATAAAGGCTTATAAGAAAAATAAGCTAACCATGTCTCCAAAAATAAAAAGCTTGAGATCATATCAAACAAAGGAGTATAGTTCCACTAAATTCTACACACTTGCACAGTTTTGATCTAAGAGTATGATGCTTCTCTCTGGTGAGGTCCGGAGTTTGACTTTACAACATATGCAAGGTAAGTGTGCCTCAATATTTTCATCCCTACCCAAAACTCTAGATAAGCTTTTTAGAAGTAGGATGATCAAAGGGAAGGCTAACTCTCAACATATGCCTTGGTGAGGAACCACTTACAAATTTGAGTGACTTGAGAGAATCATTCAGGGAACAAAAGCTATCTTTATGTAACACCCTAGTGTTAAGCATTGCATTTGGTTCTTGCATTTCATGAGCATGAGCATATGGAATTTCATCTTATTCTTTACCTATTATCACATGTGATGATGATTATATACATGCATATGCTTGTGATCATGTGTGACCAATGCAAGAGATGGCTGTGAGGTCACAAAAACACCTTAGACACATCTAGGATGGAAAATGGAACAATGTTTGTATTCATGACATGGGCCAAATTTGCTTCTAAGTCATAGTTTATTCAAATTTCATTTCTCATGATACTACTTTGACTAGAGTTGAACTGTAGCATAGAGGGTTTGCATGGTAGTGCACCCTTAATAAAAGTTGTAGTTCTTGACATGGGTAACAAACTTTATTTAAGGGTCATGAGCTAATTCAGTGCCTAACATGATTAAATAGGGCCCACAAGAGTCAACAAAATGCTGTTTTGAGACTTAAAATTTTGCCGAGTCTAGAAGCTGTTTTCAGTTTCAATGTGACCTACTTTGGAGCTTTGCATTTTGTAAACTAGGGAGAATTTGGCAATGCTTCTTAAAGCAAAGTTGTACTACTCACAAAGCTCTACAACCTTCACTAATACAGTTTTTGCTAATTCTGCACTGATTAGGAGTAACAGTGGTACAAAGTTGGGATGTTAGTCAGTCTGATGGCCGATTTGAATCGGCCGGCTGAGCGCGTCCTGGCCAACCGCTACCAGGCTGCGTGCGCTGCATGGCAGCCACTCGCCGGCATCGGCCCAGCCGGTCTGGCCAGTAGAGGGAGTAAAGGGAGGCGCAACTGCTGCTCTCTCCCATTCCCGCTCTCTCGCCCTACCTCTCTCACTCTTGCCCTGGCCATTGTCGCGCTGCCGTCGCCATCGCTGCACCACCATCATGTTCGCACTCCTTTCTTACCACACCACCATCTAATCCATCTCACCCATAGCTCCGCTTTGACATGCTCCACCTCACCGAGTCGCTAGCACCACCATTCGAGCAAGGGTAAGGCCGCATTGCGCGTCGCCGTCGCCGCCATGGACATGGAGCACTGCTGAGCTCCGAGCTCACTATGGCCATCCCTATTCGCTGCTCCTCCTACCTCTTTCTCCCCTAGTCTGTCATCGTCTTAGGTCCCAATAGCTCACGTCGTAGTTGGTTTAGCCGCTACCACCGTCGCCGCGTGGGAACGTGCGACCGCACCACGCGCGCCCGCCATAGCCACGTGCTCAAGCTCACCGCGTCTGGCACCGACTAGACCCCGTTGTCCCCCTCTAGAGTGTGTTTCCGCATGGCCTTGAACTCTAGCACCATCACCAAAGATGGGGACCCGCCATCAACCACCGTCTCGTCATAACGGCAAGTGCTGCCACGTGTGCTGTGCGCCATCATGCTGCCATGCATGTGGCTGGAGCTCACTGCCACTTCACTGTGGCTTGATCCACACCGTAGAGCTCCGCTAAGGTTTGTAGAAGCTGTAGCTGTGCTCGCCTGGCCGTGCCATCACCGAAGACAGTGAGTCCGCCACTACACGCCGCCACGGAGCTGCCATGCTCGCCGGCGAGGTTGCTCCGGTGATGTACCGAGCCAACTGGGGGTACTCCTCGATGTGGCTTAACGAGGTGAGTGTAGTGGTGAAGACCTCACCACCGGCGAGATAGGGCCTGTCAACTGCCACACCCCTGCTCTGTCTTTCTATCTTGTGGGGTCCTTTGACCCGCGGGACCCAGCAGCCAACCATAGTGGTTGCATGGACCGGGTGCACTTAGCTGCTGGGCCCGATTTGAAATTTGATTTTCTTTATTTATTTTCTAGATTTTGTAGCAAACTTAAAAAATCCATATCTTGAGCTAGGAGTGTTCAAATGGGGTGATGCAAATTTTTTTGGATTCATCATGAAGTGTAGTATTTGATAAAAATATGAAACCTACTATTGGGGTATTTTTCTAGGGAATTAAATTAAGCTAGTAAAGTGCTTTTAAATTAGTTTCTATCTTGTAAAATGCATAACTTGAGCCATATAAGTGATAAAATTGTGATTCTAATTTTGTGGGTCTTGTGTTGGCATGCTCTAGCTAGGAAAAATACTAAACCTATAATGGACATACTTGGAATATGGTCTTTCTATTTCACCTTAGTTAAATGCTAGTTTCTAGTGAAATTAATTGGGGTAAAAATGCATAACTTATGATCATGCCAATTTCTACATAGTGTTATTATGCTAGGATGAGAGTAAAAAAATATGAAATATGTTGTTTGACACTTTTCACTAAGCTAAACTATTTTCACTAAAATTAGCCTTTGCAACTTGCCATTTTGTAGAGATGGATATACTTATCAAATTGGCATGAAATTTGTACAGTAGACTTTTGGGGTCATATGTAAGATACTATAATTTTCTCAGAATTTATTGTGTACTAGAAGTATTTATCTTCTAAATCTCCCTATTATATAAGGAAATTAATAAATTTATATAAATAAATTAGTTGGGCTTAACCATGATGTTTTCTGTGATGCTTATGATGCATATGATCTATTGATATTAGTAGTTGTGCTTGGAATTGATTGGTTATATGCAGCTACTTAATCATTGTTTTATAATTCAACTAGATGGTTGCATGAGTAGTTTCCATTGTGTTGACAAATTCATGATGACAGTGACTTTTCCTGTTAAACTTGTTAATAACAAAGTTGTAGATAACTTACTCATATTGCTTTTCCTAAATTTTCATGGTAATGGGATTAATGGTTTAAGAATTATAACTATTAGAGGTCTGCTATCAGATTTGCTTATCCTCTAGACAGATCTGTAAGATTGAATTGTTTGACCTCGATGGCTACTAAATGACGTTAAGATGATTAAAATAGAGTTGTAGGAAATTTCATAAGCTTTTGAGAAAGTCCACAACCATATTGTTTGGATTCGTATAACTCTAGTTATGGTCAAAACATGTGGCTGTTGTCCTGCAGTCCAGAAAATGCTTTTTTATGGGAGTTGTTTAAATTACTAGAGAGGAGATATGCACCCACTCAGTTAATTTTGTTATCACCTGAATAACTTGCTGCCATGGACATTTAGGAAATATGCATTTCATCATATCATATCATCCATGTCATTATCTATGCATCCTTGATATCTTATTTCAAGATCATGCATATAGGCTCGCCCGAAGGAGAAACCCTACTAGAATTCAAAGAAGAGGCGGAGGACAATCAAGGGACACCCCAACCTGTAGCTCCCAAAGGAAAGGAGCTGGTCACTGATGAACTTCCAGAATGCCCTGATCACCGACCCACCTCTTTCCTGAAAGTCAAGCCCCGGAGCATTCTAAGCCTCCTATGTTTTGTAAAATACCACTTGAGTCCTTTATGTTTGATGCATTAGGTTATAAGAGTTGATTTGGAAACACTTGATGCATAGAACTACCTTGTCTAGACATATACTTTAAATCCTATGTAGGTCTAGGATTGAATATATGCTTAGCCATGCTAAGACCGATAGAAGTCGGATGATTTCCTGTCACCTACGAGATATAGGTGGATACCGGAGCACGGTTGGCTATATTTGCTACCGTGGAAAAGAACCATGGGATAATACAACTAGAGGCCAGGTGGAGTCTATGTGTAGGTTGACTCATGTGATTCCGTCTATGCCGATTAAGGACCGCATCGTTGGAGGCTCTCTTGTCATTTTGAACGTATGCCTCTCACTTAGCTGGCCGGATAACTTGTTCCGACCGCAAAGCCGAGTAGCTCACCTTAGGCCGGGCCTCATTCTGTTAAAGTGCGCACACTAGAGGTAGTAAGGATGTGCGGGGAGCCAGTGTGAGGACAAGGGCAGGTTAGAGTCCTAATCGACCTGGCATCCAGTAGTGTCCCTGAGGGTGCGGTGCTGATCGAACCCTCGAAATGTGTACCTGAGTTGTACCAAAGGTGACCTAAGGCTACCATGGCTGGTAGACCTTGGTTTGTGTTAGGAATAACTGTCCAGCTGATTGCAATTGATTCGAATCACCGTCTCTCCCGGATAGTGAGAAACTTGGCGGAGCCCCTTCATCGTAGTAATTGGACTATGGAATGTGATGGTTATGTTGAACATGTAAAATATTACACCAGCTATGGTTACTATTGTATGTTACTAATGATATCCCACATGTTTGGCACAGGTTAGTTGCTAATCTAGAGATGAATAGCTATAATCAACTTGGTTACCGAATTACAAAATGTATAGCTCAACTAGTGGCTTTTATGCAAAATGTTGTCAAGCTAGCTCCACTTATAAAGCCTTGCATGATCCTTGGAGTCACTTTATTTTTGGTTTATGATGGGTAAGTCTAGCTGAGTACCTTCTTGTACTCAGGGTTTATTTCCCACTTGTTGCAGATAACATAGTGTATCATGGATATTGTAAGAACTGCTTCTATCCCATTGTGGATGAGGAGTAGGCCCTGGGCAAGGCGCTTCTCATTAACTCCTCTATCATGCTTTTGTGAGTTGTAATCGTAAACTGGTAAAGTATTTGAACAATGGTGTGAGATGTTAGTTTCAAACTATATTTGTTTCCGCTACTACTTTATTTGAACTTGAGTTGTAATAACTTTAATCGTACTCTGATGTGTGGCAATGTATTTGTGAACTTTATATAACATGTGGCATGTATGTTGAATCATGTACAATCTTGGTTGTATGTTGCGATTAATCAAGACCCTTCATGGTACTCGATGGACTACCGGGTTTATATGGGCTCAAGTATGATAGTGCCACTGCTTCGTAGGCTACCATTGTACTTGTGCTCTTATAAATTGTACGGCTCTATCACACTTTATGTTTTCAAAACCATATAGAAAATCCAAGTTTCTAAGGAAGGATAGAGTGAGAAGATTTGAATCCAAGCTATTCCATTTTTCAATTACCCAAGATATTTTGGTAGACACTTGGAAGTTCACAGGTTAAGGTGAAGCTTGCAACAACTTGTATGCAGATTTTTAGATCAAGGAGATGAACCAGCTTAGTCCTTAAAGCTTTAATCGACGACGAGCAAATGACTAAGTGTGGGGGAGCTTGTTGGCGATGCTTAACTCATATTTCTACCACCAACATTTTAACAAAACAAACAATTAATGAATACCAAAACTTAGAAATAGGGCTTTTAGCTCACATTCTCCACAAGTTTTGGTGTTTAAGTATTTTGCAGAGCAACACATGAAAACATACCAAAATACACAACCAAGGAGGCGCATTCAAGCAAAACACAAAGCAGTCCATCCAAGTTCCAATTCTGGGCCGAGCACTGACGTGGGAGCAGCCTAGGCCCACATAGCAACTAACCAGAGGAAGGTGGTGTAGGGAGGTGCCATCGATGCAGGCGCACCTAGGGTGTGGCCGCACCCCCACCTGCGCCAACCGCCTTCCACCACCACATGTCACTCCCTAGTGGCTCCCCCATGATGGTTGCATGGGTGCATGCAAGGAAAGCTCCTCCAAACCGACCAATCCATAGCTATAAATAGGAGGGGAGGGGCTCTCTCTCATCACACACAAGAGAAGAGAAGAAGAGAAGAGCTACACTCCTATTTTTAGTTTTAGCTAAATTTAGTATAGGGAGTGAGTGAGAGATGAGCGGACAAGTACCGGGAGTTGTTGGCTACTTCCACTTGTGTACTCAGTGTCCCTTGTACACTTAGCGGAAGGAGTGTCGGAATTGTCGGTTCCTCTACACTTGTACCTCAATGAACCAAGTACTACTTGGAGTATAAGGTTCGTGTTTATCTTTGGTGTTGAGTTCTTAAGAAAAGTTATCTTTGATCACTATATTCTTGCGGGTTCGTCGTCCGTCCTCATGATGGATACTCTAGTAGAAGGGCCCTAATAAAGATGGATAACCCTTGCATGCGCGCTAGAGTAGTAGTCAATAGCATAGACATGGTGTCTAGGCTTGAGGCTACCTTTGTTTGCCTTGTATCCTCCATTGAGGGGTAGGTGACAGGTGGTGATAGCCCTATCCATCCCTTGTAATCCCCAACATTTGGGTGCAACGTAGAGCTATAGGCCAGCAACGCTTGGCAGACCAAGTGTTATCCGATGCCCGAAGCAAGTCTATAGTGGTAAAGCTATCTTGACTTAGGATCTCTATCCTTAGAAAACCTCACTACCCGAGCCATCTTTCTTCTTGTTATCTTTGGCAAACTAGCTAAGAGACTATACACATCCATTCCTTTTGGAAAATATGATACCCTAAATACTTCTGGGTGAAGTGCTATGACAGTATATCCGTGCGCTTGAGGATTCTTTCGCTTACGCTAAGAAATACAAACAGCCTCCTCCCTAGCACCTCGTTCTTCAAGCTTGAACCATGGCAGCGGAGAAGCATCCAAGGAAGGAGATGATGGTGCGGGACCTAGACGTGACTAGGGAGGCTCTCCACGCGGAGAACCGGGAGGCAGAGCGGTTGCGATCATGCCTCTCTGCTGTAGAGACAACACTCGCCACAGCCGATAGGAAATGGCCATAGCTGAAGCCGCAGTAGGTTAAGCGCAGGCGTAGCTCGCTGGTAAGGCATTGTCATTACCGTATCTTCTTATTTTGTGTGGCACTGGATCTTCTTAATTGGTAGGGTTTTCTTTGTTCTTGCTTTTTAGCCATCATGGAGCAGCTGAACGTCGCGTCTGTGCTACGGTGGGGCCAAACTTCCTTGAGCATGTTCATCCTCTACCGGTGTGGATCTTGGAGATAGTGACGCATGGCATTCAGTCTAGCCACCACCCACCTCTGTTCAGATGCGGACTTACGTGTGGTGGAGCTGGGGTTCCCGACGGAGCTACTGGTCCAAAGGGCTTCATAGGATTTTTTTCCTATAGTATTGGGATCCTTCAAAATTCTTGTTTCTCCTCTATTCCAAAGGAGCCATAAGTTTTTGAGTTTCTTTTGTCCATTTCTCGGGATTCTCCATTTTGTAGTGTTGGTGGGCCCCGAACAGATGGGGAGATCTGCCCGCGCGAAAATTTGATTTTCCGCAAAAATTTCGCACCGCGCCGAGCAGTGCCGCCAACACACACCGAAAATTAGATATCTCTCTTTTGCCCTCCGCTTAGAAATTAGGTTTACCATGCCATTAATTTTAGATAAGGGCATTTGTGGTACTGTGATGGCCACATAAAAGCGCAAGGAGTCGCCGTCTCCGCCTCCATCTCCATCTCCATCCTCTAGCCGCCACCGTCTCTCCTCCCGCTCCAAATCCTAGCCCCATGACCTTCCTCTCCACTCTCCAGCCATCCCCTCTGCCACCCCTCTCTGGACCCTAGGCGCCATCGACATAGCAACTCAACTCATCAATCTACACTCTCCAACCTCACCCTCTCATAGCTTTATGAACCCTAGCCGGAGCCAGATCCCCTTCGATTCATCGATAGCAGGTCAGCTGATGGTGGAAGGACCTCCTCGATGACGGTATAGGCCAGATCCGAATCCCCTACTTTGGCACCTATCATGGCCATCTGGATCCAAACCCTAGCCAAAGCCAGATTTGGTACCCCTTCATCAACGCCAGCCACACCAGTTCTGCGACCACGATGACAAGACGGCTGTGTCGATGACGAAGCGTAGCCTGGGTACGTGGAGGAAGACATACCTAAATTCCTTTTATGATGTGTGCTATATTTTAGTGGTTCAACCTGGGATATGTAGATAGTGATGGGATTACATATTTCCTATAGTTGAGTGTACCTGACATGTGCTTTATTGGATTAATGACTTTCATATAAGCTATAGTTACTAGTCAGGTGCTTATTTGCATACTCTTGTTCTCTGTTAGGTTGATATTCGCTAGAAGCTTTAGTTAATAAATACCTTTGTAATCTAGATGAACAGCCACTAACTGCTTTTGAACGAGAGCAGGAGGCACAAGTCACAAAGAATCATAGGAAGATGGAAGAACTAGGGGTGGTTGTTGAGGGATTTGGTGATACAGATGAAACATATTCAGATTTACAAGATGACCCAGTGGCCCTTGCAGTTGAGGTGCTTGTTCTACCTTGTATTGAGTTCGGGCGGGAGGGGTCATGGGGGCGCAGATAGTAATGCAATGCTTTGCTGTCTGGATAGCAATGCAATTTATACATGCTTCCTGCTTAAATTTGTTTATCCAATTTCAGCGTCCGGTTTAAAGAAGACGCAGAGGAGGCTCCGCCAGTAGGACAAAAGGTAGCACTGATATCAGTCCTAGAGGAAGGCAGTCCAAGAGAGTGAAGTCAACACAACCTGGAGAGTTAACTGATGGATCTGAGAAGAGCAAGCAAAACCGTGCAAAAGTGAAGTGCCACCAGGCTACACGATCTTGCTCCTATGTTGTACAGTTGCAATCATTTGTAAGTGATGGTTGTGTTTTATTATTACTCTAGCCTTTATATAAACAAAAACTCATGTGCACTATTAATAGAAGTAATAGTGGTAGGAGCCTAAGGCCCCCATTGGAACATAGGATTGGAAAAATGTAGGAACAGGAAAAATACAGGAATATGATTGGAATGCTTATGAAAAATAGAGGAATTTTGTTAGAAGGGGTGTTTGGTTTTGTACAGGAAAAACATAGGAAACCAATACAATGAGGTTTCACTGGATGTTTTTTTATTATGAAACTTGAAGGATAGAAAACTTTACTAAGGTTTTCCTTCCCCCATTTCTTCCTGTGAACCCAAGGCCTCTACGATGCTGATTCCATAGGATTATTGATTCCTACATTTTTTCTTTAGAAATCCGATGAACCAAAGGGGCCCTTAAGTTGGTATCATCATTTAATTTTGAAGTTGCAATACTTGTGTATTGTGCTTATGTAATCCATATCTATAACCTATTGTTTACTGCTTGAATTTCACAGTATGTAATCCATATCCGTACCTATGCGTTGTGCTTATGTAATCCATATCAATATGAAACATGTGTTACTTGTTCTGAACTAATCTCTTAGGTTTTCAATTAAAGTCCTCTTCCACTATCTGTAACCTAATGTTTACTGCTTGAATTTCACAGGAACCTATGAAAACTATGCGAGTAGAACCTGTTGCTAATGGGAACAAACCATTGACAAGTGTTGATGTTGTTCCCATGGTCCTTTGCCTCTCCCATGGCCAGGTCCACTCCTAGGTCAGTGGCAATACCCTTTTTTTGAAGAATGCTGGTATCCCAACAAGCTCTGCCAGAATAGAGACATCGACGAAGAGAATGCTTTAGGAATAGCTTGTTGCTAAATAGGAAAGTTCTGCTAACCTCGTCGAACAAGTGGATGAACTGAAGAGGAAGACAGAAAAGACTGAAAGGGAGTTTGAGGAGTTCAAGATACAGCAACAGGAGGAGTACAATAAGCTACGTGAGGATATTATGCGCTTTAGCTCTTCTTCTAGTAACTCTCAGTCGTCGACTCTGTTGGCTTGATGCAGTGAACATTTGTGGTTTGCTGTGTACTCGTGTGCTGGTTTGATGTGGTGAAACTGTCAGTGGGTTGCTACTGATGTGTAAATAGTAATTTGTTGTATTTAATTGTCATGCTAAATAATTATTTAGACGTCATCTAATAATTATATAGTCAATCTATGCAGCAGTGACGATCTTGAATTACTTTTATGATGAATTGATTATTGGGCATGTGGTAGAACCTGGACAGGCCATGTGATCAAATAAAAATGCAACACGTGAACGAACCAGTGCATGATACGTGAAATAGCCATGGCACGACACGTGGGCTAATAAAAATCTGACACATGGAAGGAAGTCATCAAGCCATATGGCCGAATAAAAAAACAAAACATGGATGGACAACACCATGACACTGGTCGAATAAGAAACAACCACATGTACCAATAAAAATATGACACATGGCCCAATGAAGAAATGACACATGACCCAACCGCAACACGACACAGATGTGCCAATAGAAAATTGACATGTGGAACAACAAGGGCCCGGCATGTGGTCTATTAAGCACCTGAAACGTGCAAGAACTAGAGATGGCCATGTTGTCCAATAACAAGGTGACACGTACTTGAACCATCTCCAATGCAACCGGCTATAGCAGGTACTCGTGGAAAGCATCTCCAATGAAAGCAACCACCAGTGTGGATGCTCCCTTGCCACACATGCCAAAGCAGTTCTATGACAGTCAGTTTTCGTCATAGATCTATCCACATCTATGATGAATTTCTAGAATCGTCATAGAAGTTAAGGCATGACGTGACTTCTATGATGAACTGTTTTCCGTCATAAACTCATCATAAAACTAAAATTATGATGAATTTGGCTCCTTCATTGACGAAAGCTATTCGTCATAGAAGTGGATATTCCTAGTAGTGCACATGCTTTCACCTCCTACATCTGTGGGGATGACCCTGGCGGACCACCCCCGCACTGTGCCGCCATGGGTCGTGGAGGTGGCCACGTACTGCATTCGCCTAGGGGTCGCTTCATCCATGGCCACCACCTAGCTTCGGCTGGGTGAGGACCTGACCGTGGTGGAGCCGAGGTTCCTAGGAGAGATGAGCTATCGGTAGCGCCAGAACCTGATCGGCGAGTTCTCCGTGGGCGATGGCGTCTTGGCCGTGGTGGATGTAGAGGACATAATTCGTAATGCTCCCCGCGAGTAGTTCGATTGTAACATGACTCTGCATTCTGAATAAAAATGTTCATAATATTTAGTAGTTATTACTTTGAGTTCATCTCTATTTGCTGTGACTTGAATGTTCCATTTGTGCACCTTAGAGTGCGCAAACCATATGACACATCCGTCGTTAGTAGGTGCTAACATCTCCCGATCATCATCGCCGGTAGGCTTCACCGCCGCTTTCATCAATTACCAAGCCCACGCGTGTGTCCTACGCGTCACTCCCACGCGTATTTACAAAGTTTGGTAGAAATTTGCATTCCCGTGTCTGATATAGCTGCTTACAAACGATGCTCCCCACCGTATGTTTCTCCTCCTCAGTGCTGCTGTTCCTCATCATCGCCCCTGCTCCCTAGTGCTGAACTGCACGACCACCCCTACTCAGCGGTGTGCAAGCTGCTAGTCACCGCCGACAAGCTAGTGCTCCGCGTCGGTACGCCTCACCGGCAGGTAGACAACACAGATGTAACACCCTAAAATTTGCCTCTTTTAAAATAGAGCTAAAATGATTTATTTATGAATTTTTGTGCGCCTGAAATATAGGAATATAAAATTTTTCATTAATTTAAAATTCATCATAGGGTTTAGCAACTGGTTGTGCATACATGTTGGTGCATAAAGTTTATCGTGATGAGTGGTGTTGATCCAAAACTCCAAAGTAATTTGGAATGTTTTTGAAAAGGGTTTGAAAATGGCTTTGAAATAAAAGAAAAGAAAGAAAAGAAATTAAGAAAATAAAAGTATTTTTAAAGTTGTAAAGTTTATCTTGGAAAGCGTAACAAAATTATCCATTTTTATTTGAATAGGGAAGTATATTTGAAACTATACTTGAATTTGATTTGAATTTGGCTTAGAATTGAAAACTAGAATTGAAAAAAGAATTTGATTTGGAAAAACTCTCTTTCTTCCTTTTTCAGCCCAACCCCGGAAACGGCCTAGCTAGGCCTCCCCTTCTTTCTCCTTTTCTCCCGCGCCTGGCCTGCTCCGCACGGCCCACTCGGCGGCCCACTCCGCGCGCCCCTTTCTCCTTCCCGCTTTCTCCCGCGTGCGCACTGCACGCACCCGTGGCCCAGCTAGGCAGCCCGCTCACTTCGGCCCTTCACCGCAACGACTGCGCCCGCACGCGCCGCTCCTCTCTCCCTCTCACTACGACATGGGTCCCACCCATCAGCGCCGCGCCCCCTTCCCTTTCCTTTCTTCCTCGCGTGCCTTTCCTTACTTGCTCCCGGCAATGGCGTGGCCATGCACGGCAAGCCACCGCGCCATCGCTCCTACAAGGCAAGTGGCCAATTTCACCCGCGCCCCACTTCCCTTCCATCTACGCAGCAGCGTCCCTTCAATAAAACCCGAGCTCGACCCTCCCATTCTTCTCCCTTTTCCTGGCCACGCTCAAGCACTCGCAACCGCCGCCATAATTCGTCATACCCGTGACTCAATCACCGTCACCGATGTGACCCGAGGCTCCGCCGTGTTCCCTCACGCCTGTAGGTACCGCCATTTCTCTCCAAATCGCCGCTGTCATCGACCCCGCCTTTGGAGCCTTCCTGGACGCATACGTCGCCTTTCCTAGACTCACGGTGAGCTCCCAAACCTCCTCGTCCCCTTCTTGTCTTGGTTAGTGCCCTAGAACGTCATCGCAGTGAGCACTCGATGTCGTTGGCCATGGTGCCACCGCGGGACACCGCTCCAGCATGATCCCTGCCCTTGGTTTGCAACCCAACGTGTTCGCGAGCGCCTGTAGAGCGATTAGGTGTGCCTGGTTTGACCCGGGGAGGTCGGGAATGCCCTCTCGACGACCGCTGCCGTGTCTTCCTCGCCGCCGGCAATGGAAGGCTCACTAGAGACAAAGAGCAGCGCCGGAGGATCACCCACACGCACCTACGCCGTTGGATCCTTCTAAATGGTTAGGATTAGATCTTACCAGTTCACTGTGTAATCGGTCCACAGCGATCCATGGACCCGACGCACCATGCCTACGTCAGCGTGCGCCCACGACGCGTGGTGCACCGCGCCAACCGGAGCGCACCACGTGTTGGCCTTGTCAGCAGACGCGGTTAACCCACAGTCAAGCCGCGCTGTTTTGCAGTTTAGCCCCGCGTTTTCAAGTAATCAACCCGTAATCGAAATCAGTTCAAAATAATTTCCTGCAGTCCAAAATAGTTCCTGCAGTCCAAAAACTGTGTAATTTCATATTTTTATTGTTTTCATTCAAAAAATAAGTTCAGTTTATTTATAGAAATGCCATTGTACCTTATTTCATGCGTAACTTTTGCGTTTTAATCCCGATTTGACCCGTTTAAATTGCGTTAGGACCGTATTTACATTCTCTACATGTTTATACTACTATTAGGCATGTTTTTCAATATTTGAAATTCATGGGTTGATTTAATTTATTATTTAACTTAAGGAAAACTTGTTTAAATCATAACTTATTCATTTTAACTCTGAAATAGTCTGTTCAAGTTGCATTGGTTTCATAACGACATGACCTACGCATTAGTATCGATGTTTACTATATTACTATTTCTGAAAAAAAATCATGGTTTAAATCATATCTTGATTAATGATTATGCAACTGGATTTTATAAATAAAATATGGTTTGTTTTACTTTAGTTCAAATATAAAATTGACTTAATTCAATCTATATTATTTATAAAATATCTTATATGGATGTATATAGTTAAAATAAATGAAGACTATAGTTTTCTTTTCCACGTATAAAGCAAATCTCTCGGTAGTTGTATCGTTTCAACCATAGCTCCGATTAGAGTGCTTCTCGCGACTTTGTGTTCGTAGCGATGTGTAGAATCGTATTTCATACTTTTACTTATTTTTCTATGATTGGTGTACTATTCTGATATAGATGCAATTGTATGTTATGCATGTATGTGTATGGATGTTTGTGTGGTGTTCTACGATTATGTCCAGTCGGTGAGATATACGTGGTGATCCAGAAGAAGAAGAAGGACGTTGAAGATTAAAGCTTACCGAAGGATCGATGTGTAAGGCAAGTATAGCATGGGACCATTCTTGATACCTATTCACCATTAATCATTTTATTCATGATGCATGTGTCTACCTTGGCAACTGTAGTAAATTCCCTAGCTAATTGATATCCTGGATTCCTTGATACCTTTGGGATATTGCATTGGGTAGTTTTTGCGAGTGCTTTACGAAAACCATGATCTTGTAACTTGATTAATGGTATATGCAATAAACATTAAAACATGACTTTTTAGTAACATGGAAACAGGGGGCTGGAATGTTTAGCTACTTTCTAAATGCTTCAGATTCCTCTCCCTAAGGACTTATCTATAAGTAATCATCCGGGACTTATAGTATAGCTGTGAGGGCTATATGGCTCTAGCTTTAGCTCAGTATGAGGACCTTTTTTAGCTTGTTAGTGGTTACCTTTATGGCACAAGAGGGGCTTCGACGGGTGTGATCTTGGCCTGCCAAGATTGTGCACTTTATTAGTCACTCCTTGGAGGGGGTTCATGCTTATTGATGGGAAAACCTTAGCGGCCCTAACTTGTTAGACGAACCTTTGAAAGGCTTCATAGTGAACCCTGCCGACCTTCCTTGGAAGTGGGTCAAGAGATTAGCTACCTCGAGCAAAAGGGTAAATCACAACTCACAGTGAAAGTGTACAACCTCTGCAGAGTGTAAAACTGTTATAACAGCCATGCTCACGGACACAAGCGGCCTTGGACCCTTATGGAATAGAGATGATCACTAATGACTAATTGTTTATGCTATTCATTATTCATGTCTACCTGATCAAGTGTTTATGGTTTATGGGCTTATGGATAAACTTGTTGCTACCCAATTGCTAAAATTAAGATAATCAAAAGCTAATCGCAATTAAACCAATGTTAGCCTTTTGAGCCTCATGAACCCCATGATATATTTGTTAAGTACGACATGTACTTACGCTTGCTTTACTTTTCTATACTTTGGATAAAAATCCTGGATGGGTACCAAATTGCTAGTCTGGAGAAGTTAGGCTTGTGGTCAACCAGTCAGTCGTCCCTGTGGATTTGGAGTCTTCGCCTAAAGATCAGAGTTATCTTTCCACTGTCTATACTCTGAGGTTATATTCTTTATACTAATACATTATGTATTTAAGCATTGTCTATTGATATTACCCTTATTTGTGGCTATATGTGAGATTTGACTTCCTGGGCTCATATATAGTGTGTATCTGGTTTTGTCTTTAAAACCGGGTACTACAAAGTGGTATCAGAGCAATACTGACTATAGAACGTAGGCCTAGTTCGAACTGGACGTCTTAGCATGCTTTTATCTTTGCTTAGTTCTTACTTTCTCTCTAACCTTGTTATTTGTGAAAAGTTATGCTCACTTCAGCCTCTGTTCTGTTATGAAAACCTTGTCTCTATTCTGAATCTTCTCTCTTGGTCTATTAGATGGAACGTAACGAGATAACTGCCAACATCAGAGAACAGGAAGACCAAGCTATGCCACCCTTGAGTGCATTTGATAAGGAAAAGCTAAGCGCTATGCAAAAGCAAGTACTTGAAGGAATGACTCAATATGGGAGTTCTCCATAATGCTCGCCACAAGGTCAAACCAACGTACCAAAGGGAGCCGTGAAGAGACAAGTGGTAGAAGCTTGGAAGAAAATGAAGTCTAATGAAGGTGCTGGTAGCAAGACTCTTGGAAAGACAGTATCAATGTCAATGTTGCATGCACTATGGTTTTCCTTGTCTTCGAAACAAGCCAAATCAAGGAAAGGTCAAGGTGAACTCGAATTGTGAAACTAATATGGATGAGAAGAGAAAGGAGGTCTCAACAGAGCAAGTATTGGGAAGCAATCAACATTTGGATTTGTCACATCTAGCTCTGATCCCTAGTCAGATGAATCTAAACTATAAAGAGTTAGAAGCTTCTCAAGCTAAAACTACTTCACATGAGGTATGCATAGATGGGTGGACTGTCACCTATAAGGAGTTTCAACCTCGAAAGACCAAGCAAGCTAGAAAATAGATCAGTCAAACCAAGATGAATCTTCAGAGTTAGAAAGCTAACAAAACACCAAGCAACAATTCCATCGAGTATGACATCACAAAAGATCCAGCTAAGAGAAGGTGTCATCATTGCCAATAGGAAGGACATTATGTTGAATCTTGTCCATGGAAGAATCAACAATTACACCACGGAAGTAGCCAGAGTCAGATCACTACCGGACTGCCACCAAAAAGTGTCAGTGATACCCAACCCGAAAGAAGCATTCGGTGAGAGTGACGAATGAAGAAGTCATGCTAGACTACCCAAGATCCTTAGATAGGGAATAGGAGTTTGTGCCCTTTATGTAATAAAAACGATAGTATCACAAGTTGAGTCAATGATTGAACTGTGCATCTTTATTGCTTGTTGATTTGTCATTATGCTTATGATTATTTTGCATCTTTGTAATGAGTGCAATGATCTTGTGGATTTTTGTCCACAGTTTAATTTAGTTTATAGGTCTAAGGTATAAGGATTAATGAAATAAATAGATGGGTTATGTTTTTTTTCTGTTTTCCCTATCCTGTCTTCGGAATAGCCTGTCTTTAACGGTTCATGTCTCTGATTTTGGACGATCATAAATCATAAGAAAATCTTGGACAATAGTAGACTTCAATACCCTTCTATGACCGCAAAAACCATTCTCATATCTATTTTGGTTATAAAGTTACAAAAAATCACAAGATGATGCAAGCTATACTTTGGTGTCCCCTACTTTACCTTATCTTAGGGGGGGTAGCCAAGTTGAAGGGTTTGCAAGATGAAGTTTTCTTGCATTCTAGTGTTTCATGTGGAAGAATTGGATATCTCGATGGTTGGGGTTTTCTCTAGTCTTTCATACTATCAATCCTATCTTGTCATCTCTTGAAACTACAGTAAAGAATGCTATGAATGACTGAATCCTAATGCATATATGTTGGAAATAGATGGCCTCTACCAGGAGCAGTGCTTCACAAGATGTTGGAAGGAATGTTCCCACTTCTAATCCATCACCGTCAAGTTCCCCGACTATAGAGCAAGCTTTGATGACGTAGACTTAGCTATTATAGACCACTGCTCAGAGTGTGTTGAACAATCCACAAGAAGCACCACCTATTGACAAGCATGGTACATTCCCTCATGCAAGCGACCCACTAGAAGCTGATGACTGGCTTAGAGCTATGGATGATGCTAAGAAACAGAAATGCTCTTTGAAAGGACTGAATGATGATTTGCAACTACATCGAGAGATGGAAGAGAAGAAGAGAAAATGTGATCTTCAATGCCAGTTAAGAAACACTCATCCTTGGTTCGCTACACAACTAGAATATCAGTCGCCTCCTATGAATCTACTTGTGAGTACAGATCAGTATCAGCAACCCGATGATGAAGTGCAACAGGTTAGCTCTCAAGAGCCATGTTTGTCATCTCCTACTATCCCCTTCATTAAGACAAATACATCTACTAGTGAGAAAGGTTATGATTGTGGTAAGATTAAACATTATGAGAACAATTATCTTGAGAAGTTTGTCGAAAACAATCAAGGCCAGAATCAACTGCGACAAGAGCTAGAATAGAATGTCCATACGAAGCAGGTGCATAGAAATAAGTTAAAGCAAAATTACATCCTTGGAAGATTGAACAGTGTGGATATGATTATCACTCATGGAGCTAAGGAGGTCGTTTATGGATTGATTGCAGTAGGCCTAGCCACTGCTATGGTGATGTTTGACCCCAGTGCGTCACATTCATTTATCTCTAGTGCATACATAAAAGATCATAAGATAATTATGCTTCCAATGAGGAAACCAGTGATAGTTAAGTCCCCAGGAGGAGAAATGAAGGCAAACCGCATATGCCCAAGAGTTAGTCTTGACATAAAGGGGGTAAAATTTGAAGCAAACCTTATTGTATTAGAGTTAGTGGACATTGATGTTATTCTTGGAATGGGATGGATGTCTACATGTAAAGGAGTGATCAAGTATGCCCAGCGTTCGGTGCTTCTAACTACACCGTCAGGAGAAAGAATTGAGTATGTGGGTATTCAACCTTCACCTGAGGAATATGACAATGGGAATAATCTATTAGAAGGTGTGAACACTGAGGATAGTAAAGTGGACTGTGAGTTGCCAGATGATGGTGTAGAGGAACAAACACCCTTGGAGGAGCTCCATCTGACAGATGGTGATTATCCAGTTAGGATCTTAGAAAGAGCCCAGGGAACTCTGATGGGAATAGTGCTTAAAGCGTGTAAGGTTCAATGGAGTAACCAATCAGAGGAAGATGCAACTTGGGAAAATGAGAATCAAATGAAGATGAATTTTCCTCATCTCTTTGAGGTGTAACATAATCACGTTAGAGTCACCCAGAGTGTCATATGAAGTTTGGTTATGCCCTTGAATTTAAAATTTCTATATTCAAGACAGTTGTATCCCTTGACTTAAAGGGGTAGTCCGTGTATCCAAATCTTTTTATTCTTGAGCTTTGGAGATGAGACATGTGTAGTTTGTTAAGCTGGTTTACAATGCAAGTTCAGATGTTGGAATGTTTATAGGAGTTCTATTCCTAGTTCTGTCTCCCTTCCTTGTCCCTAGTTTTTCTCAAATCTCGAGACGAGATTCATCTTAAGGGGGTAGAATTGTAACACCTTAAAATTTGCCTCTTTTAAAATAGAGTTAAAATGATTTACTTATGAATTTTTGTGCGCATGAAATATAGGAAAATAAAATTTTTCATTAATTTAAAATTCATCATAAGGTTTAGCATCTGGTTATGCATACATGTTGGTGCATAAAGTTTATCATGATGAGTGGTGTTGATCCAAAACTCTAAAGTAATTTGGAATGTTTTTGAAAAGGGTTTGAAAATGGCTTTGAAATAAAAGAAAAGAAAGAAAAGAAAATTAGAAAATAAAAGTATTTTTAAAGTTGTAAAGTTTATCTTGGAAAGCCCAACAAAATTGTCCATTTTTATTTGAATAGGGAAGTATATTTGAAACTATACTTGAATTTAATTTGAATTTGGCTTAGAATTGAAAACTAGAATTGAAAAAGAATTTGATTTGGAAAAACTCTCTTTCTTCATTTTTCAGCCCAGCCCCGGAACCGGCCCAGCTGGGCCTCCCCTTCTTTCTCCTTTTCTCTCGCGCCTGGCCTGCTCTGCATGGCCCACTTGGTGGCCCGCTCTACGCGCCCCTTTCTCCTTCCCGCTTTCTGCTGCGCGCGCACCGCACACGCCTACGGCCCAGCTAGGCGGCCTGCTCGCTTCGGCCCTTCACCGCAACGCCTTCGCCCGCACGTGCCGCTCCTCTCTCCCTCTTGCTGCAACGCGGGTCCTGCCCGTGCCACGCCCCCTTCCCTTACCTTTCTTCCTCGCGTGCCTTTCCTTTCTTGCTCCCGGCAATGGCGTGGCCATGCACGGCAAGCCACCGCGTCGTCGCTCCTACAAGGCAAGCGGCCAATTCCGCTCACGCCCCGCTTCCCTTCCATCTACGCAGCACCGTCCCTTCTATAAAACCCAAGCTCGACCCTCCCCTTCTTCTCCCTTTTCCTAGCCACGCTCAAGCACTCGCCACCACCGCCACATTTGCCATACACGTGACTCAATCACCGTCGCTGACGTGACCTGAGGCTCCACCGTGTTCCCTCACGCCCATAGGTACCGCCATTTCTTGGTTTTGGTCATGGTTTGATCGGATTTGCCCTCATCGTGCCCATTCTTCTCTCTCCAGATCGCCGTCGTTGTTGACCCCGCCTTCAGAGCCTTCCCGGATGCATACGCCGCCTTTCCCAGACTCGCGGTGAGCTCCCAAACCTCCTCGTCCCCTTCTTGTCTCGGTTAGTGCCCTAGAATGTCGTAGCAGCGAGCACCCGATGCCGCCGGCCATGGTGCCACCGCGGGACGCCACTCCAGCACGATCCCTGCCCTCGGTTTGCATCCCAATGTGTTCATGAGCGTCTGTAGAACGATTAGGTGTGCCTGGTTTGACCCGGGGAGGTCCGGAACGCCCTCCCAATGACCGCCGCCCTGTCTTCCTTGCCGCCAGCAATGGAAGGCTCGCCGGAGACAAAGTGCAGCGCCGGAGGATCACCTGCATGCACCTACGCTGTTGGATCCCTCTAGACGGTTAGGATTAGATCTTACCAGTTCACTGTGTAATCGGTCCACAGCGAGCCATGGACCCGGCGCACCATGCCTGCGTCAGCGCGCGCCCACGCCGCGTGGTGCACCGCGCCAACCGAAGCACGCCACATGTCGGCCTGGTCAGCAGACGCGGTCAACCGACAGTCAAGCCGCGCCGTTTTGCAGTTTAGCCCTGTGTTTTCAAGTAATCAACCCGCAATCCAAATCAGTTCAAAATAATTTCTTTTTGGTCCTATTTTTATTCACTTTGGACCTTGTATTTTCCAAAAATAGATCCCGCAGTCAAATAACCATGTAATTTCATATTTTTATTGTTTTAATTCAAAAAATAAGTTCAGTTTATTTACAAAAATGCCATTGCACCTTATTTCATGCGTAACTTTTGCGTTTTATGCCTGATTTGACCCGTTCGAATTGCGTTAGGACCATGTTTACATTCTCTACATGTTTATACTACTGTTAGGCATGTTTTCAATATTTGAAATTCATGGGTAGATTTAATTTATTATTTAACTTAAGGAAAACTTATTTAAATCATAACTTATTCATTTTAACTCTGAAATAGTCCGTTCAAGTTGCATTGGTTTCATAACGACGTGACCTACGCATTAGTATTGATGTTTACTATATTACTATTTCTGAAAAAAATCATGGTTTAAATCATATCTTGATTAATGATTATGCAATTGGATTTTATAAATAAAATATGATTTGTTTTACTTTAGTTCAAATCTAAAATTGACTTAATTCAATCTATAATATTTATAAAATATCTTATATGGATTTATATAGTTAAAATAAATGAAGCCTATAGTTTTCATTTCCATGTATAAAGCAAATCACTCAGTAGTTGTATCGTTTCAACCGTAGCTCCGATTAGAGTGCTTCTCGCGACTATGTGTTCATAGCGATGCGTAAAATCGTATTTCAAACTCTTTTACTTATTTTTCTATGATTGGTGTATTGTTCTGATATAGATGCAATTGTATGCTATGCATGTATGTGTATGGATGTTTGTGTGGTGTTCTACGATTACGTCTAGTCGGTGAGATACACGAGGTGATCCAGAAGAAGGACGTTGAAGATTAAAGCTTACCAAAGGATCAGTGTGTAAGGCAAGTATATCATGGAACCATCCTTGATATCTATTCACCATTAATCATTTTATTCATGATGCATGTGTCTACCTTGGCAACTGTAGTAAATTCCCTAGATAATTGATATCCTAGATTCCTTGATACCTTTGGGATATTGCATTGGGTAGTTTTTGCTAGTGCTTTACCAAAACCATGATCTTATAACTTGATTAATGGTATATGCAATAAACATTAAAACATGACTTTTTAGTAACATGGAAACAGGGGGCTGGAGTGTTTAGCTACTTTCTAAATGCTTCAGATTCCTCTCCCTAAGGACTTATCTGTAAGTGATCATCCGGGACTTACAGTATAGCGATGAGGGCTATATGGCTCTAGCTTTAGCTTAGTATGAGGACATTTTCTAGCTTGTTAGTGGTTACCTTTATGGCGCAAGAGGGGCTCCGACGGGTGTGATCTCGGCTTGCCAAGAGGGTGCACTTTGTTAGTCACTCCTTAGAGGGGGTTCATGCTTATTGATGGGAAAACCTTAGCAGCCCAAACTTGTTAGGCGAACCTTTGAAAGGCTTCATAGTGAACCCTGCCGATCTTCCTTGGAAGTGGGTCAAGAGATTAGCTACCTCAGGCGAAAGGATAAATCACGACTCACAGTGAAAGTGTACAACCTCTGTAGAGTGTAAAACTGTTATAACAGCCATGCTCATGGACACGAGCGGCCTTGGACCCTTGTGGAATAGAGATGATCACTAATGATTAATTGTTTATGCTATTCATTATTCATGTTTGCCTAATCATGTGTTTATGGTTTATGGTCTTATGGATAAACTTGTTGCTACCCAATTGCTAAAATTATGATAATCAAAAGATAATCGCAATTAAACCAATGTCGGCCTTTTGAGCCTCATGAACCCCATGATATATTTGTTAAGTACGACATGTACTTACGCTTGCTTTACTTTTCTATACTTTGGATAAAAATCCCGGATGGGTCCCAGATTGCTAGTCTAGAAAAGTTAGGCTTGTGGTCAACCAGTCAGTCGTCCCTGTGGATTTGGAGTCTTCGCCTGAAGATCGGAGTTATCTTTCCACTGTCTATACTCTGAGGTTATATTCTTTATACTAATATGTTATGTATTTAAGCATTGTTTGTTGATATTACCCTTGTTTGTGGCTATATGTGAGATTTGACTTCCTAGGCTCACATATAGTGTGTATCTGGTTTTGTCTTTAAAACCGAGTGCTACAACAGATCCACCATTGACCAGGCTGGTACTCATCACCGCCGTCGCCGCTCGAGCTTAATGCCGCAAAATCCAAAGACAATAGTAATGCTTCGCACTTCCCTTATGCATTGTTCTTGGATTTTTATTCTGTTCTTCACTCATCTGAGTATGAATGAAGCTTCCATATGATTATTAATGAGATCATGAACACATCTTCGTAGTCATGCCTTCTCTGATTCGAGCGATAGCGCCGCTGCTTCCATTGTCATCCTCGCTCCACCAGATCCTTATCAAGATGGAAGAAGAGGCCCCTAATAAGAGGAACAAAGTGGCCATCCTCATAGACCATGTCTTGGTCCTCATCCTTAGCTGCCTCACTGCCCGCTTCTTGTGCAGCTGCAAGTGTGTCTGTCACTCTTGGAATGGCCTCATCTCGGGATCCGAGTACCATAAGGAACTACTCCAAATTGTCGCTGGATTCTTCTACCGCAGTTGGAAATGCAAACGCAACTTCACCAGCATCAACGGTGAATACCCCTCCTTATCCTTCATGCCCTTCACCATTCAGGATGTTGGGATCTCAAATTGCTCCTAGAGCCTCATCCTCTTCTGGTACTCTAGGTTTCTCTATGTTGTCTGCAATCCGATGACTAAGAAATGGTTGCTACTGTCGGGTAGCAACCATTCTTATGGTTTAGCTCGCTTGGGGTTTGATCCGATAGTCTCCTCGCACTTCTATGTGTTTGAATATGAGATCAACGATGATGACTCCTTAGGTGTCAATATCTACTCATCTAAAACTAGAGCTTGGATCTTTAAAGAATCTGAATGGGGCAAGGGTATTGTAGTATCCACATATGGGAAAAGTGTGTTTGTTAATGGTTTTGTGCAAATGCTGGAGTTCACCCAGATAATTGCTGTTGATATGGAGGGAAAGACATGGAGGAAAATTTGTAGGCCAACTGGTGATGCAATCTCCATCCATGAAGCTCAAGGTCAGTTGTGTTTATGTACTGCTGATACTTTGAATAGGTATGAGCTTTCAATGTGGATCCTTGAAGACTATGGTACTAGTAAATGGATATTGAAGCATAAGGCGACCACGTTGGAGCTATTTAGAAAGAAGAATATTGAAATTGGTACTGACGTTTGTGATGCGGCCTATAGAGTGATTGCAGTTCATCTAGAATGGAATTGATTTTCCTTGTTGGGGAGGACAAATCACTGCATGCATATGACATGAACCGCAGTAAAGTCATATCCTCCCTACCTATGCCATCGGCTATCTAGAAGTATCTAGAAACTATTATGTACGAGCGTCGGACCTCACTATCTTTATTATGTTCCCTTATTTATGGAGTCATTAGCAGAGCAGTAAAGGTGCATATGTTATATTTTGTTGTAATTATGTCATGCCTTTGTTCAGGTAGGTAGTTGTTTTGATTCTATATATAGGCCAATTTGGGCTTCGTAACTAAAGGAATGGTGTGTTGAATATTATTAATTGTGCTGCTTTGTGCAGGTGGAGTCTGAGTGCTTTTGAACAATTTTCCTGCATTGGCAAGGAGGAAGAAGAGGGGTTCCATGGTGCATTGCCTACCAATTCAAAGGATTCACTAATTATATTCATTTTTGCCTAGCAAGCAGGACTACCACAAAGGAGGAGCATAACTATATCATTTCTTTATGTAAGTCTATAGAGGTTAGTACCTTTAGTTTGCAATCTGTGTACCGCTTGTGTTAGGACATCAGTTGAGAAAGATATTATTGGGCACCCATCGCGTTAATTCACCTAAATCGAGTGTCAAACACTTGACCCCTCAATTTAAGCAAATCACCATTGTGAGGTCCCCAAGAGTGCATGTAGCAACTCCTCTTTAGGATCTTTGCGCTGAGTTACACACACATACCGAATACAATGCGTACCAGGCAACTCAATCACATACACGCTCTAGTCTCACGCTTGTTCCTGAAACATAGTTGATAACAAAATAGGATTTAAGAGAATAGGATTACTACTAAATCTGATGCTCCAATCAACTCTATCCCTGCACTGGTTGCCACACTTGTCGCTCATCTACTCGTCGAGTTACATGCAGCTCATCTTGGAGAATGCTTGTTCTAAGGTCTGCTAACCTTTGCATTCACCGGAGCTCGTCATAGTTCATAATCCATTCTACCATGGGTATAGAAAGAAAGAATAACCGAATAGTTCCGTCCCGAAGGACTTTAGACTTTCAAAACTCTGCAGAGGTGTACAACTATACCCACATGGAAAATTTGACTAACCACAATACACCGGGTCCGGTAGTAAGGGTTGCCTCAAGTTCTCTAACCTTTCCCTAATCTAACCCGAGTGTCCGACGAAAGGTTCGATTGGGTTCCCTGTCAATGTCCCAGACATTCCTGACCGACGCCACCCCCCTTGCTAGCTTCACGGATAAATAGGTTGCTACTAGTTACTAGACTTGTCGACCCTATCTGCGACATGTGGTCTGTACGGGTGGTTACTTGGACTTATGTATCCCAATACACGGTACTTACTGCTCCACGAGCTACGTCATCTGAGATCCCACACTCATGATGACCTACCCCTCGCATGAGCAAGATATCCAAGTGATCATCAAGATTATCACATTAGGGATATTATTCCTTAGCTAGATTAGTAAGATGAGTCAAGTTGTACCCTCGTTGGTTTTAGTAGTTAATTATCCAGGTGTAGCATCCTACAAGCGCGGGCATGAGTTCCCTTCTCATGCTCGACTTCTACCGTTGCCCAAGCAACTAAGCAGTAAGCAATTACATGTTCCCATTCCCTTTGTTTGGGTGAAAGGCTACTAACAGATTAAAGAGTTACTCTAAGTGTTATGTGAAAGAGTTTATTATCCAACTATACATGCAATGCATAACTCATAATGCGACTTGATAAGTATCCAAAGTAAGGCTCATAATAGTGGGGTGCTGCCTGATGGTGTTGTTGTTCAAACATCTAGAAGCTGACGATGACACCCTATACGCGCTTCACTTCAAGACGATTCCTAAAAAGAGCGAGAGAGATCTGATTGGAGAGATTCACCGATGATTCGGAATGATGATAAGGAATATGGATAGATCACTATTGGTTCCTAGGAAGTGACATCTAATGGTGGGTCTACTATTGTGTTGCTGGCTTGGGATACTAACTAGTATTGTTGACTTGCCTGGGTAAGCTTGTTAATTAAAATCACACTTTCTGTGACTGTTGGATACTCCATTCTGACTGTCGGACACTCCATTGTGCTGGTGTCAAGGTGAGTCATTTCTAGTTGGCCTTGTTTAGGCTCTGGTGGATGCTCCACAGTATTCACGAATGCTCCGATAGGTTTTGGGCACTCTTAGGTTACTAGGTTACTCTATATATATTTTATCGGATGCTCCGAAGTGAGTGACGGATGATCCAGTAGGAATTAAGTGCTCTCGGTTCTTCTGGCTGGGAGTCTTTATAATTCAGCGATACTCCGATCAATAGTGAGGCACTCTGTTGTTCACACTCATGATGGTCTAGGTGCCTCTGCTGGGAGGTTTACTAAATTGGGGAGGTTTATCGGACACTCTGCCAACCGGGCGACAGAACCTATGCTCTATGTTCTGGGGTTGATTAGTTGCTACTTTGAAGTGGTGAACATCCATGCATATGCACTCGACTTGTAGGATAACCTTGGGGATATGCTAGGGTAAGCTTAGCTAAATCTTTGGATTTGGCTATCTAGTGCATCTAGTGATTTGGCTAAGTCTCTTCCCTTGAACCACTTGTGATAAATACATGAGATTGAGCAAGAGGGCTCAACTCCAAGATTGAGGATCATGAGATGCTAGATTTCATGATGAGATATTGAACACACCTTGCCTTTCTGATGAATGAGAGGTCACCACACTCCATGTTCCATACATGCATGAGAGGTTGAGATTAGGGTTTGAGAGAAATCTTCAACTAAAGAGATGATGGCCCATGGACTAACCATGATCATTAGATATGGATGGCTTGACCTTGATGAGATGATGATCTTGGATTGCATCCCTTCACTTCATCTTCCACCTTCATCTCCATTTCCAATCTTCATCTTCTCTCTAGTTCTTCCTCACTCTTGTTCCTTTAGAGAGAGAGGGAGAGGGTGAGAAATGGGAGAGTGAACTGGGTTGGTGCTACTTTAGCTGAGGTTTGGTGTATCCATATTGTGCATATGACATGTGGGGCCAAGGGTTGAGTAGAGGATAGCTCATTCCCCACTCACTACATGTAGTTCAGTCACTGGCAGATGATCTGGTATCTCATCGAGTTGTTCGATGGTCTCTGAACTCATGGAATTGATCGAAACACTTGAGATTTGGTAGTGGGGCCAACTCACTTGTTCCAAGGGTTAATGACCTGACTAGTGACATCCTAGGTTGTGATGACATGCTCCTCATTGGTTGTGTTCACTATTGTCAACTTTATGCGCTTCCGACTTGTGGGTCGTCTAGTGAAGTAGAAAAGCAGTATATCTACGAGTTCCATGGTATCCAAATGTCCATAGGGATTTGTGCAGAAATTTCTCCAACCATCCAAAATTGAGAGCCTAGGTGGTTGTAACGAATTCAGGTTGTTACTACTCTCCCCACCTTAGAAAAAGCTCGTCCTCGAGCTTTCCCGAGGTTCCATTGGGAAAATTTTGCAGCTAGGCAGGTTCTAAAAGTTCTCCCTTCGGTCTCTATGTTGCCTTTTTCCTTTCCTTCACAATTTGTCTCTCTTGAGGGTCACTAAGGAGAGAGGACATTCTCCTACTCACTATCAGATGGTCCGATAGATCCGTCAGATGCTCCGTTAGTTCTATAACTGCCTCGAAACTTAACTGTCAGATTCTTAGCTTATTAGATACTCCACCATTGCTGACAGATGATCCGGTATCTCATGGCTATATAAGGGGTTACAACTGAATGGTTAGGGTTTCACCCTCATTTTCCACTATTCCTTTTCCTCTAAACCAGCCGTCGCTTGCGCTTAGGTCATCTTCGTTGTTGATTCCGGTTGCCCTCCATGCTTCCAAGCTTCTCGAGATGGGAAGGTAAGCATCCTTCTTTGTTCAGTCGTTCTCCTCTCATTCTTCCATGGTAAACTAGCTAGAATTTGTTTGATCTATGAATAGGGTTGGTTTTGTTGAAATCCCACCTGGTGAAGAGGTAGAGCACACTTAATTTGTTCAGTGGATGACTCTTGGGTTGTTGAAAATTGCTCGATGTAGTAAATCTTGGGGTTTGCTGGGTATTGTGGTTTCCCAAACTATGCTAGATCAAAGTTTCACGGACTCTCCATCAGTCCTAGAGGAACGTTCCATGAAAACCTTGGGAGCTTCAAAAAAATCTGGATCAGTTGGTCGTTTCCAAGTTGACTCTGGCGGAAGGTCTAGGGTCACTGCAGACTCTCCATCATGTTTAGTCTGTAACTTAAATTCCTTTCTGTATGTTGCCGAACGACTAACAAATTCTCCATAACTTACATCAAAGACTCCGATAGGTACCATCTAGGTTCAGGTACTAGGCTCATAGCTTCAGCGGATAGTCCGTCATCTTCATAGATACTCCGCTGCTCCCTGGTCAGTTACCAATCCATTTCTAAATGATGTTCTCATTTTCCATCTTATGCTTAGGTCCATAGGGAACATTGTGCATGACTGTAGTACTATACCATTAGTATTCTGAGCTAGTAAACATGTTGTTGCCTTCTATTTTTGTTTTCCCTCTTTAAACCTTTCCTTTTTGAGCCAGTTGAATTGTGATCTCACTCTGTGTTTGCATTCATAGGTCTAGTTTCAGTCGTCACCTATCCAGTGGGGGTACCGGCCAAAAGAAACCACGCTTTGAGGAGCAAAGCAGCCATCAAGCATCTCGTGAGCGCGTGGTGCCATGTAAGAAGAGGAAGACACCGCACATAAGGAGATCCAAAAGGGCCACTTTGCCCGGCGTCATCAATGATGAGGAATGGGCCATGCTCAAGTGGGAAGAGGATGAGCAATCTCTCAGGCATGGCAAGGGTTCAGTAGAAAGATCTGAGCGAGAAGCTTCTCCTTTCAATGAGGTCAAGGTTGACTTCAGTGATGATGAGCATGAGGAAGATGGGGTTTGTCCCGTCCGCTTGGGAAATCGACCCAAGATTGACTATTCTTGGAAGGGCATCATCAAGTACCAGGAGGATTGTAGCAAGAAGTGCTACTAGGGAGAGAGCGACACCTTTTCTACCTACTTCCATTCATCCAGGCAATACAAACTCTTTTGGGGTGAATTCATCAGCAGGCCTATGCAAAAGAGCTAATGGATCAACTGGTCCTATCTGGAAGAATTCCCACACATTAAGGACTTGGTGCAACATTTTTGGGGCATGGGTCTTCGCAAGGTGATGGAGTTCAGACACAATTGGAATGAGTCTGTGGTTCATCAGTTCTACGCCACTCCTGAAGTTGACATGGAGGATGAGCTTTTGACGTGGATGACTAGGAAGAAAAGCTTTGTTGCTTCGTTCTAGGAATTTGCTTCTCCCATTGGTCTCGATTATGCAGAAATGAAAACTGGGAAATCTATGAGTGACCTTCTGGTAATGCAAGGGCAGGAGACCTATGCCTTTTATCCAATTGGGAAACATCAGCATGGTTCTAGCAAGCATTTGAAGAGGTATCCTTCCCTGATCTTTAGTATGTTGAGGCATACCATCATGCCTAAAGTGGGAAACTCTAATGTTGTTTGCTTTCCCTACTATAAGGCGATCCGAGCTATTCTGTCTGGGGACAAGCTAAACATGGTTGAGTGGATGGCCACTAGGATGATAGAGTGCAGACTGGATAGGAGAGGTGCCTTGGTCTTCCAGCCATACATCATGGCATTGGTCAACAACGAGATGGTTGTCTTGGATGTTGATGATGGAATGAGAAACTCACCTCCGGCTGAGGTTCCTCTACCACCAGTTGTAACTACAGCTGGAGAGGGTGCTAGTGTGTGGGTGCCACCAGAAGATTACTTTGTTCCATATTTTCGCATGCCTTGCAACACTTAGTTCTAGGACGTCGATTACCCCAATATGCTAGGCTTTGGATGAGAAGTTCATCATGCTAGAATAGTTTCTTAAGGATAGCTTCATTGACCCGATGACTACCAAGGTGAACAGTTTGGCCTGATCAAGTGGAAAGGATGGCCACTAAGGAAGAATCGGGTCAGCTTCGCTCTGAGGTTGCCACCCAAGTTCATGCTACTGGGCAACTCAAGCATTCCTTTGACACCTTGTACAAGCATGTCTATCAGTTGTTGCCCTAATGCCATCAGCTGGCACTAAGATTGGTACCCTTCCTTCTCTCCAACTTGCTCGTATTCCATTTTGTAGAAGTTCTATTCACTTATAAAGTTGTTCTTACTTCAACCCTTATTGATCATAAGGAGCCCACTCTGCTCTAGGTGTGTCCATTGCTCCCGATGCCTCAGGAGACTATTGCCCTTCCAATAGGTGCTTTAAATACACCGACGTTTATTGCCAACCATAGTTTATAATGGCATTTGTCTTCTACATTGCTATCCAAACTCCTACTAATGACTTATGTTTGGTCCCTTTTATAGGTGGATAGCCCGAGGTGATTCCTCTAGGAGCCTTCCATCCTCTATTGTACCTGCAGATGCCGCCACTACCACAATAGCCTCGCTAGACTTCGTCCAGCCAGTAATCATCGTCGTGCCTCATCGTCATCGTATTCTAGAGTTGGTTCCGCTCTGGTCCTTTGAGGGAGCATTTATTTGATACTCTAAACTTGATTTGCTTCATTGCCTAGGGTGTTGGGCATACTCGTATTGTGCTATACCGGATACTACTTGCTTATCTTGTGCATCATCCTTTGAGGTGACAAGTTTGATACTCTATTTAAATTCCCTCAGTTGAACCTTTGGGCTTATCTGGTGCGTCATTCTTTTGTATGCGTATATCTACATGTCTATCTTGCTTCACTGTGATTGAGAGATAAGGCCAAGATATAGAGAAGATGGTGTCGAAATCTTTGGCCGAGCTCTCATGACAAATGATGGGAACCTGATAAGGAACTCCAAAGGTCTAGATAAGGGCATCAGAAACTAATCTAATGGCGCTATCGATACGACACGTTCGATCTAGGGGTGTTTTAGCGGGTTCCTACTATGCCTCTCTTAGGTAAACCACAACTATCAACCGTAAGCCTATAATGACACTAACTAATTTTCTACTATTTCTTTCCAAAACAACTCGTTTGGACATCTTTGCAACTTATAGTGTCATGGGAAAGAGGCTAGAATTAACTAGAGAAGAGAGTTAAAACAACTTAGGGTTCACCTATAGCATAGTGTAAAATAAAGTCGAAGGCTGAAGTGCATATCGAGTGAGTTGAATGATGCCTTGTATGAGGCGTGTAGGTGTAAGTCAGTCAACTACTCTAATACTCCACTACTACCGCCTTGTATGAGGCTACATCATTTCGTTATGTAAGTTTATAGAGATCAGTACCTTTAGTTTGTAATATGTGTACTGCTTGTGTTAGGACATCAGTTGAGAAAGATATTGTGGGGCACCCATCACGTTAATTCACCTAAATTGAGTGTTGAACACTTGACCCCCTCAATTTAAGCAAACCACCATTGTGAGGTCCCTAGGAGCGCATGTAGCAACTCCTCTTCAGGATCTTTGTGCGAAGTTACACACACATACCCAATACAATGCATACCAGGCAACTTAATCACATACACGCTCCAGTCTCACACTTGTTCCTAAAACATTGTTGATAACAAAATAGGATTTAAGAGAATAGGATTACTACTAAGTCTGATGCTCCAATCAACTCTATCCCTGCACTAGTTGCCACACTTGTCGCTCATCTACTTGTCGAGTTACACGCAGCTCATCTTGGAGAACGCCTGTTCCAAGGTCTGCTAACCTTTGCATTCACCGGAGCTAGTCTCGGGGAGATGCCCTGATTACCTACAAAACAACTTAACGGCTACACCGTGAGTACATTGCATACTCGCAGGACATAATTCCAACATATAATACCTAGTGGATGCATAGGGTAATTATCAGGCATTTGTATAAGTGCGGAAAGCAATGATATTCATTAAGAGTATGACATGCTATGCTCAATGTTAGAATTAAAGAATTTATTATTATAACAAAGGTGCTCATAGTTCATAATCCAATCTACCATGGGTATAGAAAGAAAGAATAACTAAATATTTCCATCCCGAAGGACTTCAGACTTTCAAAACTCTGTAGAGGTGTACAACTGTACCCACATGGAAAACAGGACTAACCACCATACACCGGGTCTGGTAGTAAGGGTTGGCTCAAGTTCTCTAACCTTTCCCTAATCCGACCTGAGTGTCCGATGAAAGGTTCGAGTGGGTTCCTGGTCAATGTCCCAGACATTCCCGACCGACGCCACCCCCTTGCTAGTTTCACGGATAAACATGTTGCTACTAGTTACTTGGCTTGTCGACCCCATCCACAACATGTGGTCTGTACGGATGGTTACTCAGACTTACGTATCCCAATACACGGTCCTTACTGCTCCACGAGCTATGTCATCTGAGATCCCACACTCACGATGACCTACCCCCTGCATGAGCAAGATATTCAAGTGATCATCAAGATTATCACATTAGGGATATTATTCCTTAGCTAGATTAGTAAGATGAGTCAAGTTGTACCCTCGTTGGTTTTAGTAGCTAATTATCCAGGTGTAGCATCCTACACGCGTGAGTATGAGTTCTCTTCTCATGCTCGTCTTCTACCGTTGCCCAAGCAACTAAGCAGTAAGCAATTACGCGTTCCCATTCCCTTTGTTTGGGTGAAAGGCTACTAACAGATTAAAGAGTTACTCTAAGTGTTATGTGAAAGAGTTTATTATCCAACTCTACATGCAATGCATAACTCATAATGCGACTTGATAAGTATCCAAAGTAGGGCTCATAATAGTGGGGTGCTTGCCTGATGGTGTTGTCGTTTAGACATCTAGAAGCTGATGATGACACCCTATACGCGCTTCTCATCGAGATGATTCCTAAAAAGAGCGAGAGAGATGTAATTGGAGGGATTCACCAGTGATTCGGAACGATGATAAGGAATATGGATAGATCACCATTGGTTCCTAGGAAGTGACATCTAATGGTGGGTCTACTATTGTGTTGCTGGCTTCAGATACTAACTAGTATTGTTGGCTTGCCTGGGTAAGCTTGTTAATTAAACTCACACTTTCTGTGACTGTCGGATACTCCATTTCGACTGTCGGACACTCCGCTATGCCGGGTGTCGAGGTGAGTCATTTCTGGTTGGCCCTGTTTAGGCTCTAGCGGATGCACCATGGTATTCACGTACGCTCCGATAGGTTTTTGGCACTCTCGGTTTACTAGGTTACTCTATATATATTTTATCGGATGCTTCGAAGTGAGTGACGGATGATCCGGTAGGAATTAAGTGCTCTTGATTCATATGGCTATGAGTCTTTATAATTCAGCGGATACTCCGATCAATAGTCGGGCACTCTGTTGTTCACACTCATGATGGTCTAAGTGCCTCTGCTGGGAGGTTTACTAAATTGGGGAGGTTTATCGGACACTCCACCACATCGGCGGACACTCCGCCAACCGGGCGATAGAACCTATGCTCTATGTTCTGGGGTTGGTTAGTTGCTACTTTGAAGTGGTGAACATCCATGCATATGCACTATACTTCTAGGATGACCTTGGGGATATGCTAGGGTAAGGTTAGCTAAATCTTTGGCTTTGGCTATCTAGTGAATCTAGTGATTTGGCTAAGTCTCTTCCCATGAACCACTTGTGATAAATACATGAGATTGAGCAAGAGGGCTCAACTCCAAGATTGAGGATCATGATATGCTAGACTTCATGATGAGAGATTAAACACACCTTGCCTTTGTGATGAATGAGAGGTCACCACACTCCATGTTCCATACATGCATGAGAGGTTGAGATTAGGGTTTGAGAGAAATCTTCAACTAAAGAGATGAGGGCTCATGAGCTAACCATGATCAAGAGATATGGATGGCTTGACCTTGATGAGATGATGATCTTGGATTGCATCCCTTCACTTCATCTTCCACCTTCATCTCCATTTCCAACCTTCATCTTCTCTCTAGTTCTTCCTTACTATTGTTCCTTTAGAGAGAGAGGGAGAGGGTGAGAAATGGGAGAGTGAAATGGGTTGGTGCTGCTTTAGCTGATGTTTGGTGTATCCATTTCATGCATATGACAAGTGGGGCCAAGGGTTGAGTGGAGGATAGCTCATTCCCCACTCACTGCATGTAGTTCAGTTACTGGCAGATGATCCGGTGTCACATCGGATTGTCCAATGGTCTCTAAACTCATGGAATTGATCCAAACACTTGAGATTTGGCTAGTGGGGCCAATCTCACTTGTTCCAAGGGTTAATAACCTGACCAGTGACATCCTAGGGTTGAGATGACGTGCTCCTCAGTGGTTGTGTTGACTATTGTCAACTTTATGCGCTTTTGACTTGCGGGTCATTTGGTGAAGTAGAAAAGCAGTATATCTACGAGTTCCATGGTATCCAAATGTCCGTAGGGATTTGTGCAAAAACTCCTCCAACCATATAAAATTGAGAGCCTAGGTGGTTGTAGCGAATTTGGGTTGTTACAGATATTATGGTAAGCGTCCATTGTTATTGTAAGAACATGGTTTATGGATGCAATGATTATATATGTATGCTTTGTGTTTAGTAAGCTATTGAGGGTTGTTTATTGTTTTGTTATCACCATCGCTGTTGGTTGTGCAAACGTCCAACACCGTCGCTATACGTTTTATGCGGCAGGGACAAAAGTGGATCACCGCCAAATCGTTTAGTAACCCGACACAACTAAACGATCATCAAAGGTGGATCGTGGTGCAAGGTGACGGTGACCATGACCTTTGTACTGGCGGATCATATGGTAAAGTAACGGTGGTGTTAACATCTACACAGGCGTCTCGGCCGTCGAACCGATAGTGAACCCGCACCGCTGACAGTCGGGTCGAAGTACAAGGCGATGGTACCGGTGACCACTAGATAGGTGGTTGATGTGCCCACATGACGGTTTTGATAGCCTTGACACAGTCAGATCATTTGCCCATGCGGTGATGTTAGTGTACATCCACAGCTGGGTCGTGCTCCAATGTGACTGAAGTAAGGACCTAATCATAAACGTATCATAAGCCAATTGGCGGTGTTAGTGTACACCGCAGTCGGTCCCAGATGCCGACGGTGAAGGCTATGACCATCACTGTCGACAGCTTACCGCCGAGGCCAAAATTAGACTGCAATGTGGGTTATGACACGGCTATGAAAGGTGCGAGTGTAGTAGTGACACCTTTATGAGTTCGACTGCTAGTCACAGTCTATAAGATGTGGGTAATCTCTAGATACTCATGAAAGGCCTCGAAGTGTGACTTATATGCTTCAACCAAAGGGGATGTTTGTAGCAGCCTAGTACCAGAAAAGAATTTTGGTGAAACTCATTTTGCACAAAACTATCAATTCAAGGCATAGTCTATTGTTCAGTTGTGAATGTGTGTAACCCTTATTCTAGGTGGATGCTTAATTTAACAATCTCCACCGAAACTCTGGGAATACCAAAGAACTATGGATTTGAGATTATTTATTATGTGCCCTAGAATTTGGTGGGGATTGTTCGATATATTGTGGGGCTTGGCCCACATAATATTTAATGTATCAAATAAACTCTAAGGGCCCTATAAATAATGTGCATGTGATGGTTTTAATACCATACGGAATTGTGACTAGATGCTAAGCATGGTGTGCCGTTCCTGTGATGTTTTGCCACTTAAGATAAGTAAGTACAAGAGTTTATCTTATTAATGCTGGTTAATATGGGAGTTTCGACTGGTTAATAAGGGAGTTTTGGAGTTTCTCTTATTAACGCTAGTTAATATGGGAGTTTCGAAAGTTACTGGGAGTTTCTAATGCTAATGATGTGAGTTACTAGACGGGAGTTTCTCCTGTGAACGTTAATTCTATGACGTCTCTCTTGTCTCCTATGTCTGCTCGTCTTGCCTGAATATGAGAAAAAATTCTCATCCCATCGTCCATTCATCCTTCTTCTTCGACACTTGCAAAAACCACAGCTTTCACTTATCATAGTTCTCCCCATCCTAGATCTTACGCGCATGAGTTCTGGGAGAGTAGGCCTCCGAAACGCGCTACCCTTGGGTTCACCTGCTCGGGTGAAGGACAGCAATCACATTTTTGAGGAGTGTCGTTGATGACACGACTACTCGCTACATCTTCTTCTTCCCGGGTGTCTTGTTGGTCTTCTTCTCGGCGCACGGCGAAGGCTCTCTGGTGATCGACACTGCTTCCCTTATACACTGCATTGAGCGGGATGACTACACCGACAGGCACTATGTCGACTAGTGCATCCGGCTCTACCGCTGGGTATGTTTCCGTTGTTCGCTATCCAGTAAGGTTTTGGATCAATATCGTGCTAGTTAGTATCATCTACATGCTATTCATGCTTAGATCACACATGCACATATATGATATCACAAACATATTGTTTATCATTTTCTAGATTAAATTCCTACTAAATTTCTAACAAATGCACCATTCGGCTAGTTTATATACAAAGCCTAGAATGATATAGGAAATAGGAGAAATAACTTATAGTTATTGAGTTGCTTGTATGGTCTACTTCATCTTAAAAACTTAAGCTGGCGAAGAAAGATACGATAATTTAGTTTATATACTTCAGTATTCTCCCTCACGTGAGGTCCCTTATTAGGCCTTGTTTGGATGTTGTCGGATTCAGCTCAATCCACATGTGTTGGGGTGGATTGGGGTGGAATCTAGCATAAGTTCCACTCGAATCCACCCCAACACATATGGATTATGCCAATCCGACACATCCAAACAAGGCCTTAGAGAACAAGGAAAGCAGGTAATGCAAAGCTATACTCACTCTATCCTGAAATATAAGGGCCTAATTTTGTCCTAAATCAAACTATAGTTAATTTCAAGTCCTACATATTTTTCTTCTTTTCTATAAACTTAGTCAAATTTATTATATTTTGACTTAGAATAAAACTAGATTCCTTATATTTTAGGACGGAGGGAGTAGATGTCACAAAATGGATCCCAAAGGCGTTGAAGAAATAGATGATGAACATAGAGCTTGCAAGAAGAGCATGAGCATGCAATGTAGGACCAGCTTCAGGCGGTGCGGTGGATATGTTGTGTACACTACTACACAAATGATTTTGCAAGACGGTGCCCAAACATTAACCGAGGCGGTCACAAAATCCAACCGCCTCCAAAAATGCCAGACGATTAACGGAGGTGGTCATTTTCATTTACGGAGACGGTCAAAATTGTCTGCCTCGTAAAATCCTATTACGGAGACGGTCCAAAAATGGTCTATTTTCGAAGGCGATCGTTTTAAGGTGTTCGCCTCCATAAATCTATTTTCGGAGGCAAACACACTATAAGGCCCGCCTGTGTTAATACAGCCAAGGCCTAGTGCGCCGCGCGTGGCCCAGCAGGACCGTTAGCTAGGTTCCAAGTATATAAGCGTCAGTTAGGGTTTGGGAGCCTCCCATCACCCATTCACCTAGCTGGCCTCTCTCTATCCTCTCAAAAATGCGGCGGTGGCTCTCATCTCCCTCTCTCTCTCTCTTCGCCCACACGCTCTCCCTCCACTCTCTCTCTCTCCTTCCGTCCACTCTCTCCTGGTGGAGATGTGCCCACCCGACAAAGGGCCCGGTGGCGGCGAGGGCCAGGCGGAGATGCGCCCATGCGGCCCCTAGTGGAACCCACGCCCCCGGTTGTTGGCCGCGTGCTCGGCGACGGGGACCTGCACGCGCCCGGCGGCTTCAAGCATCGGTGGCGCACGCTGCTACGGTGGATCCGGCGTGGGGGCCGGCACGGCGGGCGGGCAGCACAGATCTCCTGCGCGACGCGGGGCTCCCACGGTGGTGGCGCGGGGTCTACCACCATGGCGGCGGGCTCCCTAGCTCCCTCGTGCGCAGGTCCGCCAGATCCGGTATGGATCCGGCTCGGCGGGCTCTACCACGGCGGTGGCACGGGCTCCACCACAGCGGCCTCCCTCCCACCTTCCACCACGGTGCCCTGCTCCACTACGGCGGTCCCCCTAGCTCCCTCGTGTGCAGGTCCGCTAGATCCAGCGTGGATCCGGTTCGGTACGCTCTCCCATGGCCGCGCTCAGATCCAGCGAGGAGGCGCGCCCAGATGTGGCGGACATGACGGCAGCGGGCTCGATTGGGCCCGGTAGCAGGCATGATTGGGCTCGCTAGTTTTTTTTATTTTTTTAAATTGATTAACGGAGGCGGACAACTTAATTCGACCGCCTCCATTAATCGATTAACCGAGGCGGGCATTATAACTGCCTCCAAATAGGTTGGATTAACTGCCTCCAAATAGGTTGAATTAACCGCGACCTTTGATTGGAGGCAGTTGCAGTGCCCGCCTCGACTAATCCTAGATGCTCGACTCCATTAAGTTTTTCTGTACTAGTGGCAGGTGGAGGCGTTTGTAGAGTCCGTAAAAAAGGATGAGATACGTAGTTTGAGCATTTTGAAGAGACTCTTTATATTCTTCCTAATTTACAGGAATAAAGATTTTGATATCCAAATATAGACATTTTATGTTCCGGATTTCTCGCTAGCCAAAGATTAAGAACGAAGATGACTCTCTAGATTGTGCACAAGATATAGAAAAACTATTGGAGTGTTTAAAGATATAGATAACGATTTTTATTCCGATGACTTTCTAAATGATGGTTTAGAAAATAGATTTTAGAAAGGCTCTTAGAGATGTACTTAATGATAAGATACTAGGTAATTAACCCTGCACGTTTGCCGTGGGAACTGAAGAATTGTTTTCTCACATGTTACTGCAGGAACTAAAGAATTGAATTCTCATAAACAAAGGATGAAGAATGGATATATTGATGTGCCAGGGGATCCTAAAGAGTCTTCTTTATGAATGTGTTCAGTTAGTTTGACATGAGCATCATGTACGCAAAGAGAAATTGTATTCATGAATTTGGCACAATTTATTGGAGGAAGCGTCTGGTGGGGCTTCTGAGTGATAAGCAGCATAATAAAGCAATCCATAAATGGACATAAAAAATCAAAAAAATGCAAGTAGTAGGAGAGCTATAATTAGAAATCTAGTTAGGCCCTGTTTAGTTTTCAAAAATTTTCACTTAAAAGTGTCACATCGAATCTTGCGGTACATGCATGGAGTACTAAATGTAGACGAAAAACAAAACTAATTGCACAGTTGGATGAGAAATCGTGAGACGAAACTTTCGAACCTAATTAATCTATAATTAGACACTAATTATCAAATACAAATGAAAGTGCTACAGTAGCCAAAACCAAAAAAAATCGCGAACTAAACGCGCCCTTAGTCTAAGGAAGAAATACAATGCGATGGTGATCTGATAGTGGTCCATTTAGTTCACATGTACAATGCCTTGGGATGACACTGTTTTCTAGCGATGGGCACGTGGTGACCAGCAGGAAAGTGGATGTTGGCCATAGCGTCGATGTAACAGGCTAACAACGCACCTTAAAGTTGATGCAGCCATGGCCGTAACACCCTAGCCCGCTACAAGTCTCTAGTTGTTGTGAAGTTAGCCAATGTGACCAATATGACATATGTGAAGTTGTAGTTGGTGAGTTTAATGCCATCTTGGAAGTTTAGGAGTATAAGGGTCAGCTTATAATCCTCCTCGCTCCAAACGTTACACTTCCGGTTAATCTTTTTAAACGAAACGAGGATGAAAGTGTAAGAGAGGTTCTATATGTATACAAATAAGCAAAGCAATTTTTGGACACGGACGTTGACCCGCCCACCCTATATATGCATGGTCTCAATATTTCATCTCATTGGTATGCTAAGCTAATCGGGAAATGTAGGCAATTTACCTCAAGCCTTAAACATAAGTAGAAGGCGGTTATAATTATTCTATTAAAGTGTATGCGTTTGTTTTTTGAAATGGAGCGATATATACCGTATATAGTCGTGATATATGGAGTATACCGGCTTTTCTTTGAAATGGAGTGATATATACCGTATCAAGACACATGTATCAATAAGTTTATTCCATTACTCAAAAACTTATAGGGTGAGAAAAAGGATAATCACTTGTACTTCAAGGAGGTGAACGTAAGCTCGTTGATTTTGGTACAAAGAGTACAAATTTATTTAGGGTGTGTTTGGACACCAGACTCAGTTTCGTTCCTCAGGTGAATCGGCTGAATCAGCGCCAAATGGCTTGACGCATGCAGAAATCAGAGCAGAAACGATTCGCTTCTCTTGCGTTAGCCCTCGGAACTGGTAGACCGTGGTTTCTCCTGATTCCGTTTATATCAGTGATTTTTTTTTCAGTTAGTACTTTTTATGTAGCATGTTCAAACGGTATATAAGTTGTTCTTTGTCCAGAAAAAGTTCTAGATTTTTTTGAAGCATATTTTAATTATATTATTTTTTGTTGAATTAAAAGACTTTTTTTTCGAATGAGAATTCAATCTACTAGCCAAACGATTTCAAAGCGATTTTGATTCATCGTCTGAAATGTTTTTTTAGAGAATAGGGACCTGAAACGCTTGTGTGAGAATCTGAATCCCGACGAAACAGACATGCCACACTGTCAAGGGAACAAGATGTGTACGGCATACCAGCTCCAACCGTAGCGGCTTCAATGCTAGTACTGCAACTGAATTGCATTGGATTGGACTGAATTGCATTGGCGGTCGATCAGATCGACCACAATAATCAATCACTTGGTGTGGAAGAGCTCCTCCATGTACTCGAGGCTCCGCCCCCTGGTCTCCGGCAGGCAGGCGTAGACGAACACGAAAGACCCACACACACACACACCCACACCCCCCACACCCCACACACACCCCATTTGACAGTTAGGCCTACTTTGGCAACGGGGGAACCCAGAGGGATCCCTGTGATTTCCCTAGGCCAAAAACCCACGAGCCAATCTACCCCGGGACAATCCGTCACGCACTTTGGAAGCCCATCCGCACCGGGCTCGAAGCCCGCTTCTCCTCCTTTTTCGCGCAGGAAGGAATCCACTACTCTGGAGGCTGGGAGGGTTTCCCCGACTCGTCACTCGCTCACTCGCGACTCGTGAGGCTGCCCAGGCGCGAGGCCGCCGCCACCCCAGCATCCGGCCGCCGCCACCTCGGCATCCCGTCGCTGCCGCCCCTCCGCCGCCTCGACATCCTGTCGCTGCCGCCCCTCGGCCTTCTCATCGCTTCGGCTCACGCCAACAGTGAGCACGCCTCAACATCTCTGTGCACTGCTAGGGTTTCGGGTCTCATCCTCTCTTCTCTTTCTTGTAGATCCTGGGGCTGCCGCCGCCACCTCAACGCCCAGCTGTGTGAAGCTGATCCAGTGCCGCCGCCGCCCGCCGACCGGACCGCACCGGCTCAATCTCCACTGCTCCGTGACTGCCCCCGCCTGGCCGCCTTGCCTCGTCCCAAGATCCAGTGAGTCCTTCCTCCCTCCTCCTTGTCCCTCCCAAGTTTGAGCTTCTGCTGACTTGGATGTGTTACCTTTTACTCATTGGATGTGCTTGTAGTAGCATGCTGAGAATATCATGTTTTGTCTGATGGTTAAAGAACTGCCTTAATTAGCTCAATAGACTTTACAAATACTAAAGTGAGGCTGATATCAAGTATTCAATCATTGTATGAATAGACACAAGCACGGTTTTGTATGAACAGAAAAGTTTCATTGACAACACAACCATAACCCCAGCATCATCAGGTCAAGGATATATGTTGAAACAAGAACATGTTAGATACATCAAATGCACAGCATAATTTAGGGCTCGTTTGTATCCTGGATAGGATTTTACAATCCGGCCAAAAAAACCAGAATCCTATCCAAACGAAAGGGCTTCTAGGGGATTCTGGTATGTGTTTGAGAAATCCAAGGCTATAGTCGAATATCCCTTCTATATGAGGGTGGGAAAAGACAATTTTGCCCTTGCTTCAACTTTATCCACAAAACCATCTCAAGGGAATTTTAGACATTTAGCTTGTACAATGCATCCACTATCCAGAGTATAATCTGGGAATCTAAACAGATTAGATTATTTCTATCCAAAATCACTATCTACTATCTGGATTCTTATAACCCCAGGAGCATCCAAACGGGGCCTTGTACACATATTGAAGTCAAATGGCGGGATCAAAAGAGCCCAGAACATTAGCCACTAGAACTATGTAGGTATCCCAATCTTTAAAACGACCTCATGAAAAAATAATCTTTAGAACAAGGTGCCCAATTTCCAAGAAACAAACAGTGCTGAAGGAAGTACCTTGTCGATCCACATATCAACTAAAGAAAGAAGCAGATTATTGTTCACATAAATCCCAGCTTGTTGGATGCTTGCTAAAAGGGCAGGCTCTGATAATAGTTGTGCCGAAAAGTTTGTATTCATCACCAGAAGCCTAGCAAGAATCGCCCCAGAGGATGCCCGGACAGTTGTCCTAGACGGGTTTTGCCCATCATCTTGACTCAACGATATGAAGGTAAGTTTCTAGAAGTTGTCATGAACGCACAAGTTAGATCAATGGAAATGGAAAAACAATGTAATGAAAAATGGAGGGTCATTGGAGCACCCCAGACACATGACCAAGTTTATAAGTACCTGAAGAGCACTGGATATAAATGGTGGAGCTTCCAGAGGAAAGATCTGCACCAAGAAGCTCTGATTAGAAACTTAGATCTCAGCAAAAGAAGGAAGCTAACTGCAACAAGTTTTTTTAAGGAGATATAGGTCTAGACAATTCAATTATAGGACCTTATGACCTGATGGGCAGATAAAAAAGTCAATGAATAGAAATTCTTCACAGCACAAGGCTCCTTAACTACAAGCACTGCATATTCAGGACCAACCGTTTCCTTGTAGTTCTAGCCTATGAAATTATGGTTACAGCAAATTTAGTACGGTAGAAAACTAGGTTCCCTCACATCAACTTGTCCCAACAAATTCACAGTAACCAACATCACCAGAACTCCTAGAAGTTACTCGGGAAAGTAGAGTTGCTTCACTAGGACAAAGTATTGTAACCTGAATAAGAAGATCAACAATAGGAAGCGCAGTGAGAAGTCCTTTGTCATTGACATTTCCAACAATAGTATCAATGATGTTAGCTAGGCTTGCACCATGGCTTTTCAAAAATTCTGATCGACCAAAAATTATGTAATCCTCAATTATTTTCATTGTGACCTGCAAAATAATCTAATTTGAGAGTCAAAGCAAATAAATATCTCCAAATCTGGAGATATGGCATGTAATAAAATAAACTTATAAACTCAAATATAGCACAAATACAAATAAGAGCAATCTAAAACTGCATATCACTCAATTTGCAGCAACAGCTAGGAGAAGTTGCTTTTAGAAGTTCCACTTTCACCAGAACAATATATCGTATGATTATGAAGAACTTTGGTCTTGTACCAAAATTCAATTGGATCCTTTCATGGATGTATATGAGGTAAAAAAAACAAACTAACTAAAAACTAAAAGCTAACAGCAATACATAGCTGGTAGAATAAGCAGAAGCTGGACCATTTGCCACCTCCAGATGATAGTACGCCGAGATGAGATCAACAAAATAAGTAAATATAACAGCACCACAGTTAATGAGCAATATGTAAATAACCATAATGGTAAGGCTAAATTGGTGATAATTGATCTACTTGCCAGCAAGTTACCATTAACAAATAAATATGATTAGGTGCTTCTGTAGAATGTTATAGAAAATGATTAGGTACTTCTGAGTTTTTTAGACTTTTTATACTTGTTTTCTCTACTTTTAATACTTGTTTTCTCAACTTTTTTAGACTTTTAATACTTTGAATCTGCCCTTCTAATACTTGTTTTCTCTACTTTGAGTGCTCTCCTTTTCTCTAGTTGATTTGAATTGGTAATATATATGTAGTAATATAATTTCATATATGTAACACTAGATGGCTTCTTGGGAAGAGCTTGCTAGGAATTTTTTGTTGGAAGAGGAAGAAGAAGATGAGGAGCTATTCTTTGTTCTTCTCCCTGCTGTAATGCCCTTTCTCGACGAAGAGAAAACACCTAAGCATACATCTTCTCTTCCTGGTGCTAAAAAGGTTAAAGAGATCCTCGAAGGACACGAGAATTGGTGCAAGGAAGAATTTAGGATGGAAGCTGAAATATTTAGAACTATAGCAAACTTTCTCAGGGCCGAGAACTTGCTGCATGACACACGTGGTATGAAGATTGAGGAGCAACTTGGTCTTTTTATGTTCATGCTCTCTCATAATGCAAGCACAAAGAGGCTAAAGAAGGAGTTTCAACATAGTGGTGAGACAGTGCATAGGAAAATACATGATGTCTTCAATATCATTCCAACAATAACCCAAAAATTCATCAGACTTCCGAATCCAAGCCACACACACGTGAAGATTACATGTGACCCTAGATTCATGCCATTCTTTCAGGTCGGTTAATACATACAGTACACTTTCCTTAATACCATTCCTAAATACAATCCAAATCTTTAGTAATTTTTCTTACCTGCAGAACTGCATCGGCGCTATCGATGGTACGCATGTTCCCAATCATAATTGGACAAGACAAGGCCAGTCCCTATAGAAATAGGAAGGGGACACTATCGCAGAATGTTATGTTCGCCTGTGACTTCGACTTGAAGTTCACTTTCATCTCATCTGGTTAGGAAGGATCCGCATCTGATGCAGGAGTGTTGCAGGTCTGCTCTTGGCAAGGGATTTACTGTGCCAGCAGGCAAATTCTATCTTGTAGACGGTGGATATGCAAACACACCATCATTCCTTGCTCCCTACCGAGGAGTTAAGTATCATCTCAGTGAGTTCAGGAGACGTGGCCAGAGGGGAAATGCATATGCCAACTACAAGGAATTGTTCAATCATCGGCATGCGATTCTTCGAAATCACATTGAGAGGGCCTTTGGGGTTCTCAAAAAGCGGTTTCCAATTCTAAAAGTGGGGACACATTACCCAATTGAATCTCAAGTTATGGTTCCAGCAGCTGCTGCTGTGTTTCACAACATCATTAGAGGGTTGAATAGGAGTGAAGAGTGGCTAGACATCCTACCTGATAATATCAACCCATCAAATTATGTCGACATGCCAGAGGGAGACACTAACTACCCAAGTGAGATGGAATCAAACCATGGAAATACCCTACGAGACCAGATAGCCCATCAGATGTGGGCTGCCTACAATGTGTAGGATAGTAGTGTTTGGAATGTAATTTATGAGTTATGTATTTCTGTAATACATTATGTGATGCAACATTCTGTAATAAATTCTCCAATACATTCTATAATATGTTATGAGTTATGTATTTCTGTGTGATGCAATATTCTGTAATAAATTCTCCAATACATTCTATAATATTTTATGAGTTATGTATTTCTGTAATTATTTCTTGCAGCAATGTCGAAGGCAAGGGCTACATGGAACTCTAGATATGAGAAAGGGCTTGTTGACATTATGAGGGACCGTGTGAACATCCCCTTGTTCAGGGGTCAGAATGGATGGAGTGGAGAGGGTTGGAGAAGTATCTCAGAGAAGTTTACCCAAATGTATCCTTTAGCACGCTTCACAAAGCAACAGCTACAAGAGAAGGAAAAGGAGCTAAAGGGCAGTTGGAAGGCGATACATGTAGCGTTAAAGGATAGTGGTGTTGGTTGGAATGACTCATTGGCCATTGTCATTGCGAAACCGGAAAAATGGAAGAAACTGATCAATGTAAGATTTTTTCACTGAACCAAAAAATTGTTGCCATATTCTGGTTGCAAGTACTAACTATGTTGTTGTCTTGGTATTAAATAGGATAATAGAAAAATGGCTAGGTTCCAGAAGAAGTCGTTTCCTTTATATGAAGATTGTATGTCATTGTATGCTGGTATGTTATTTGAAACTTCTCTCTAAGGTTATGTAGCCTTATTGTTCTACTTGAGAGTAAAGCACCATCTAACTTGATAGTATGACTATGCACTGCTTTCAGTTTAAGTTATAGTATGCCTGCACTTGAAGTATGATTGTGCACTATTTTTTTTTTTTTGCATAGGAAGTGTTGCTACAGGAGATCTAAACTTCACATCAACTGAGCACTTGCAGCCTGCTCCTCTTGTTCCTATTGCTGCTCCAGCTGCTCCGGCTGCTCTGGCTGCTCCAACTGCTCCTGCTGCTCCAGTTGCTCCTGTTGCAGTGTCTGATGGCACAAGTCTAGGTGCTACTTTTGATGGGCTAGACGTCTCAAGTGCACGCAATGAAGCTCAGTCTACACCTTCCAATCAAGATTATGTGCAAGGAATGAGTGGTGGGAGAAAGCGTAAGCAAAGTCATATTGGTGCTGCTATTGATGATTTTGTGCAGTTTAAGAAGATGCAAACAAATAAAACCATGGAAGCTCTGAATGAAAAGAAGAAACAAGACGAAGAATTTTCAGTTGACAAGTGTCTCGATGAAGTGGATGCAATGGAACTTACTGATGTAGAGAAGGCGTATGCTATGAATATCTTCAAATCTAAGATTGACAGGGAGGTATTCATGAAAATGAGAAACAAAAATGTTCGCTTAGATTTGGCTCAAACAGCAGATTAGGTAATGCTTAGCTGCTACTTGACTAGTTTACTTTGGTATGCCTTAGCAGCTAATGTTTTTCCTTGTGCTTACTTGCAGTGGTATCAGTGGAGGCATTGTTGGTGGAGGCAATGTTTGAATTGAGAAGAAAAACGCAACTGCAGTCATTGTATGCAGGTATATTATTTGAATTACCTGTTCTGCGTAGTATGCTACTGCTGCTTCTATATGTGTGGATAATGAACTAGTTATATGTGTAGATAGAGATAGAGGACATTTATGAGCAGTCATGAATTGGCAGCTATGAGATGTGTAAAGTTTTCAGAGTGATAGTACTGCTAACTGTGATTGTACTGTCATAGCCTGTAGATCAAGTTTTCAGAGTGATAGCCTATAGATCAAGTTTCCAATGCATCTACTGTTTAACTGTGATAGTACTGCTAACTATAACTAGTTCATATCCGTTTCTGTGATAACTAAAACCGTATCCAGTCTTGCTAACTATAACTAAAACCGTATCCAGTCTTGAGATCTGAAAGTTCAGCAAGTAGCCAATACTTAGTCCAGTGCAATCTAGATTCATGCAGGGGATTACATTGAAATTTCTTATGGTACAATCTTAGGACTTCCTTGATAGACCTTGACTCAGCTTCCGCTTCACCATGTTTTTTTTACTGTGGCTACTATAGTATGAGGCAACTTGAAGCCCTAAAACACTAGCTTCACAGGCTTGAACACCTATCTAGCTAGTTCATTTTGCGTCAAATGACTTTATCGGGTTCACACTACAATACCTCAACAAGCGCGTGACAGTGAATTTATCATAGAAGCTAAAGCCTTTTTAGGCTATGTCAAACAGGCCCTTACAACTATGTTGCCAAACAAATTGGCCGCAGAGGATCACAGATTGGATGCTTGGGGATCATCCTCCTGCGTCCTGTTCCCCTTCCTGTTACCCGCACCCAACTTTGATTAAGGGAATGATGACAAGTTGCCAGCAGCTACAACCCATGCAAGCACTTTTGGTCTTTTGCTAGAGCCAGCAGAGCCACCTTGGGCAAAGCTGGTAATCTTAGCACGCACCACATTGAGCTCCAAACCAAAAGGCAAGTAGCCAAGTACCAGGAGATTGCATATGCCATTACAATATGCGTGGAAGATTAACTTCTTCTGCCTCTTTACTCCATGCTTCAGTCCCTTTCATGCAGGGGAGTTGGGCCAGCCGGAGCCGGCCAGGCCCCGTCGGGCGCCGGTCTTAAAGAAACTTTGCACTGATGGATTTTACTATTCCGTTGTAGGAGTATTTATAGATTCTTTTGCAAGTCTTACAACTTTTCCCTGATCTGTCATGCATGGTTTGTCACTGTGAGAAGTTATTAGGATCATAGGATGTGCCATGAATCCGATCAGAGGGCCGGTGCTTGCAGTTTAGATTACACGTTCGTGTGCAGTTGTGCTGATAGGGCTAGGATCCCTACCGGAGCGGCTACACAAGTTGTACGGATGCGAGATGGCTGGACGTGGGCGAGGACGGCGCGAGGGCGCCGTGGCTGCAACTGCCGAGAGAGAGAAAGAGGAGGCGGCTAGGGTTTCACCTGGCTAGGGTATCTCCCAGCTCCTTGAGGAAGCCGGAAACAATAGTATGTTTCTGCTTAATCTCCCAAATAGAGTCTTACAAATATTTATAGGTCTCTCTAATAGCGATAATTATAAAATAACCCTCTAGCAACACTATAATTGCGACAATTATATGGGCCATAACCCTTTGATGGCCGGCTTCCCTCCTAGCCCTTAGCTGGGTTGCGACGGCTGTAGGGGATGCCGGTCATAACATCTCTCCCCGCCTGCACAAACAGCTCGTCCTCGAGCTGGAAATCGGGGTGCTCGGCGCGGAACTCCTCGAGTAACTCCCACGTTGCATCATCTGCTGACAGACCGCGCCACTTGATCAAAATCTTCCAAACACCCCGGCGCTGCTGAGCGCGCAGGGCGCGTTCCGGGCCTGGCAGGACCCGACCATCCAAAGCCGGTGGCAGGACGCCGACGGCAGTGGGGGGATCGCCGTGGTGCTGCTTCAGGAGGCCCACATGGAACACATCGTGGATGCGGACGTCATCGGGCAGCTGGAGGCGGTAGGCGACGCGACCGATGCGCTCAAGCACGCGAAACGGTCCCGCCCAGCGCGGCCCCAACTTGCGCTTGGAGCGAGGGTCGAGGGACTGCTGCGTGGTGCGGTGAAGGAGACGTAGCCAGACCCACGAGCCCACCTCGAACTCCACATCCCTGTGGTTAGCGTCGTAGTATCGTTTGGAGAGCTGCTGGGCTTGAAGGAGCCGCTGACGGACCTCAGCGAGCATCTCGTCGCGGCTGCGGAGTATGGCGTCGGCGGCCTCGGTACGAGCCGTTCCCGGCTGGTACGGCAATATGGGCGGCGGTGGTCGACCGTAGATGACCTCGAAAGGCGTGGCGCGGAGGGCGGTATGGAAAGAAGTATTGTAGCAATACTCCACCCATGACAGCCAGTCCACCCATGCCCGAGGCCGGTCACCTGTAACACAGCGCAAATACATGGCAATCACCTTGTTGACCACCTCCGACTGGCCGTCCGACTGAGGGTGGAAGGCGGTGCTCATGCGGAGCTTGACGCCCGCCATCTGGAAAAGGTCCCGCCACACGTGGCCGGTGAACATGGGGTCCCGGTCACTGACGATGGAGAGGGGAAACCCGTGGAGCCGTACAATGCCGTCGAAGAAAGCACGGGCGATCGACGCGGCCGTGTAGGGGTGCCCGAGCGCGATGAAGTGCGTGTAATTAGAGAAACGGTCGACGACGGTGAGGATAACCGACTTGCCGGCGACTTTGGGCAGCCCCTCGATGAAGTCGATCGAAATGTCCGCCCAAACTTGGGAGGGCACGTCGAGGGGCTGCAGCAGTCCCGCTGACTGCAACGCCTCCGTCTTGTTGCGCTGGCACGTGGTGCAGGAACGCACCAAGTCTCGCACCAGTGCCCTGTCCCGTGGAATGTAGAACTCGGCACGGAGGCGGTGCAGCGTCTTCTGGGTCCCCTCATGGCCGGCGGCATGAGCCAGCAGGAGAACCTGGTGGCGGAGGTCCCCGTGATCCGGCACGAAGATGCGAGACCCGTGTAGGAGGAGGCCGCTGTTCAAGCGCCACGGCTCCGCGAGCTCCCCGTCCTAGAGCTGCTGTAGCAGCCGCTGGCCATCCGGCACCGCGGCTGTAGCGCGCCTGATGGCGTCGATGAGGTCAAACGAAGGCCCGGACACAGTCACCGCTGCCCCGAGTGCGTCCGTCGAAGGTATAGGCGCCCCCGCCTCACTGTCGTGGCGTGACAGAGCGTCCGCCACGGTGTTGAGGCGGCCCGGGCGGTACTCCACGGTGAAGTCGAAGCCAAAAAGTTTGCTGATCCATTGGTGCTATGGGACGGTAGACAAACGCTGATCAAGCAAAAATTTGAGACTGTAGTGGTCAGTGCGAACCAGGAAGGGGCGCCCCCACAAATACGGACGCCAGTGGCGCACAGCTTGCACCAAGCCGATGAGCTCGCGTTCGTAGGCCCCGAGCTTGAGGTGGTGAGCTGCAAATGGCCTGCTGAAGTAGGCGAGGGGTCCCGCGGCCTGGTGGAGGACGGCGCCGAACCCCGCGCCCGATGCATCACAGTCAACCACGAAAGTAGCGTCGAAATCCAGCATCTGAAGCACGGGCCCCGTCGTCAAGGCGCGCTTGAGCGCCTCGAAAGCCGTCATCGCGTCGTCGTCCCACACGAACGCGTCTCGCCGCAAGAGACGCGTGAGCGGGGCCGCGATGATGCCGAAGTAGCAGATGAACTTCCTGTAGTATCCTGCCAAGCCCAAGAAGCCGCGAAGGCCCCAGGCCGAGCGAGGTAGAGGCCACGCCGCCACCGCGTCGACCTTGTCGGCGTCCATGGCGACACCGCCCTCGGCGATGACATGGCCAAGATAGGTCACGGATGGCACCCCAAACGAGCACTTGGAGCGCTTCAAGTGAAGATGGTGCGCCCGCAGGGCGCTGAGGACGATGTTGATGTGCTGAAGATGCTCGGACCACGACGAGCTGTAGATGAGGATATCATCGAAGAAAACGAGCACAAACCTCCGGAGGTAGTCGTGAAGCACATCGTTCATCAAGGCCTGGAAGGTGGCCGAGGCATTAGAAAGCCCGAAAGGCATCACCAGAAACTCGAAGTGGCCGTGGTGAGTGCGGAACGCCGTCTTGGCGATGTCGTCGGGATGCATCCGCACCTGATGATACCCCGAGCGTAGGTCCAGCTTTGTGAAAAAGCGAGCTCCATGGAGCTCATTGAGGAGCTCATCGACCACTGGAATCGGGAACTTGTCCTTGGACGTCTTGGCGTTGAGGGCGCGGTAGTCAATGCAGAAGCGCCACGACTGGTCCGCCTTGCGCACCAGCAAGACGGGCGCCGAGAAAGGCGAAGTGGTCGGGCGGATGATCCCTTGGTTGAGCATGGCCACGCACTGCCACTCCAGCTCATCCTTCTGTAGCTGGGGATAGCGGTAAGGGCACACCGCCACCGGTGCGGTGCCCGGTAGCAAGTGGATGCGGTGGTCGTATGCTCGCGCCGGCGGAAGGCCCATCGGTTCGGTGAAGACGACGGCGTGCTGCTGGAGGACGACGTCCAGCAGCGGCTGCCGTGGGTCAGAGGCAGCTATGGCTAGCAGCTGTGCCGAGGGGGCTGGAGAGGGTGCAACCTCCCCGGCCACTCCCTGCCAGGTGACGCGGCGGCCGTCACGCCAAAATGATAGGGTGAGGGCCTCGCAGTCCCATAGTATGGGGCCTAAGGTGCGGATGAAGTCAAAGCTGAGGATGAAGTCAAATCCGCCCAAGTTGAGGCCGACACACGTGATGGCGAAGTCCTCGTCGTAGATGCGAATGGGCACGTTGCGCGCGATGCCCTCACAAGGCATGCGGTCGCCATTGGCCACCATGATCCGCAGGCACTCCCCGCCCGCAGGAACGAGCCCCAGTCGGCGCATGGTCTCCCCCGACACGAAGTTATGGGTGGAGCCCGTGTCAAGGAGGGCCAGGAAGCGTTCGCCCTTGATGACGACGGGCAGCAGCATGGAGTTGGCGGCCCGAATCCCTGCAACAGCCTGGAGGGAGACCACGAGGGCGTTAGTGGCAGCCATCTCCGGGCCGGCTAACTCGCTGGAAGGGGTGTCCTCGGTTGCCTCCACGGGAGTCTCCACGATGTAGTCGTCGACCTCCAGGTAGAAGAGGCGCTTGCACACGTGCCCGCGTACGTAAGGCTCGTCACAGTTGAAGCACAGCCCCTGGCGGCGGCGCTCCTGCTATTCGGCCGGAGAGAGCCGACGAAAAGTGGGCGCCGCCGGGGTCGGTGTAGTAGCGGCGGCTGTAGGTGGAGGACCCGCGCTCGGCGTTCGCTGCTGCGGAGGCCAGGTTGACCGTAGGGGCGGCCGGGCGCCCTGAGGCTGCGGGGCAGGTGGAGATACGCAATCCTCGAACGCCCGTGCCAAGTACATGGCGGTTTGGAGGTCGGGCGGTGCGCATAGCTGAACCTGCTTGCGGAGCTGGTCCGGCAGCCCGCCAACGTACAACTCCGCCTTTTGGCGAGCGGAGAGGTTGCGTGCGTGGCACAGGATGGCATTGTAGCGCTCCGAGTAATCCTGCACGGAAGAACCAAAAGGAAGGCGGGCAAGCTCCGCCAACCGTGTGCCCAGAACAGGAGGCCTGAAGCGGAGCGAACATAACTCGCGGAAACGCTCCCAAGGGGGCATGCCCTCGTCCTGCTCCAGGGCGTAGTACCATGTCTGGGCAGCACCTCGAAGATGGTAGGACGCGAGCCATGTGCGCGCGGATGCGAGCGTCTGCTGACCGCGGAAGAACTGCTCGCACTGGTTCATCCAATTCAGGGGGTCTGCCGAGCCGTCGTACGTAGGAAACTCCAATTTGTAGAATTTGGACCCCGCCTGAGCGCTCGCGAGGGCAGCACCAAGGCCCGGGTCAAAACCCCTCTGCTGCTGGCCGCCCGAGGAAGAGGGCGCCCCGAAGAACAGCGAGCTGTCCACCCCCCTAGAGAGAGGACCGCCGGCGGAAGGCAGGGTGGGAACCGCTGTTGTCGCGATCGTCGTGGAGGTTGATGGGGTTGTCGACGTGGCCATCGAGTAGAGCGGAGCAGACGCCGTCACGGGTGGCTGCAGCCAATCAGGCAGCGGTGACGGCGAGGCCGGCCATTGCAACAGATGGAGCGGAACTCCGGCCCCCGTCGACGGCATGCCGTAGGGGTAGGAAGTCGCTGGCGCAGTCGGGATCGGTGCCATGGGCACCGGTGGCTGAGGCAGTGGTGGTGCGGGAAACGGCGGCGGTGGAGGCGCCTGGAGCAGGCCGGCCCACGCCGTCTGCATGGAGACCACCGCGTTGGCGATCAGATCAACCTTGGCCCCCAGCGACTCCAACGTCAGGGGCTGGGCAGAGGCGGGGGACGCCTCCGACAACTCCGACGACGCAGCGGTCGGCGGCGAAGTGGTCACCGGGATGGAGGAACTCGGAGGAGCAGTCGTCATCGAACCAGGCAATGCTGATACCAGGTTGATAGGGCTAGGATCCCTACCGGAGCGGCTACGCAAGTTGTACGGATGCGAGATGGCTGGACGTGGGCGAGGACGGCGCGAGGGCGCCGTGGCTGCAACTGCCGAGAGAGAGAAAGAGGAGGCGGCTAGGGTTTCTCCCGGCTCCCTGAGGAAGCCGGAAACAATAGTATGTTTCTGCTTAATCTCCCAAATAGAGTCTTACAAATATTTATAGGTCTCTCTAATAGCGATAATTATAAAATAACCCTCTAGCAACACTATAATTGCGACAATTATATGGGCCATAACCCTTTGATGGCCGGCTTCCCTCCTAGCCCTTAGCTGGGCTACGACGGCTGTAGGGGATGGCGGTCATAACATGTGCACAGTTTGTCTGATCTTTATTTTAGGCTAGCAGAACCATTCATGCATGGCTGGCACCTGGCACGCCATTATTTTAGCATGTTTGCTGTATATCTCTTCCCCAAAACATTCTCCCATTGAAGAAGACGCCTAGTAAACTGGAAGAGACGAAGACGAAAGGTGGATACTCTAGTACTGTGATGACGTAGATAGGTGGATACTTTAGTACTGTGAGCCCTTACCTATGAATTAGTCTTTTAGCTGCAAGCTATTTTACCTATGAATACTATTGTGCGTAGTAATGACAATATTTGCTATGGCATGCCACATGTTTACCCTTGATTGAAGTTGATGTATTCTAGCAGCACTAGATTAGTTTATATTAGGTATGTCTCTAAGCTACTAATGTTTTTCTTTGTTTACCTGCAGGGTTTTTGGTGTGGAAGCAAATGCATGATTTGAGAAGAAAAATGTTTTTACTAGCTGCAGTGCCTATGTGAGAAGCTTATGCAAATAAGTTCTTTTTTTCTCTCGAACACTACTTATGAAAGGAGTTGAACCATAATTTTTTTTCATATATGTCTTGGATATCTGGATGGAGATGATCTATGATTTGGTGATGAAAAATTCTGTTGTTTCTTAATTTTCTAAGACATTGTTTTCAATTTTCTAAGACGTACCGAGGTTCAGTGCCTGCAGTAGAGCAGAGCAGTGACTTGGCTTTCACTAGATTTTAGATGATAGTTAGACATGATGTCAGATTTGAAATATTTATGTATTTGTATAGAGACTTATTCAACTTGGCTTTCACTAGATTTCAGATGACAGTTAGACATGATTTCAGATTTGAAATATATATGTATTTGTATAGAGACTTATTCTGGAGATTTTCATGATTCTGTGGTTCTAACCTTGATCTGTGGTGAATTTCTTATATTATTTAACTTTTTCTGTTTTTCTTGATTTTTTATGATTTTTTGAGATATTGTTTTCAATTCTTCAATGGTGACAAGCAGCACCAAAGAAACCAATCAGCATCAGCTGAACTCTTGCTCTCGTGAGTCCTCAGTCCTCACAATGGGATGCCAAACAGTCTCACGGAAAACTCCCCCCGCATGGACATCTCCCCAGGGATTGTGGCGGGAATCAAATGTCTGGAAAAATCAACAGGCGTGGCTCTTTTCCTGGGGTTAATTCACCCGTGCTGCCAAAGTAAGCCTTAAAGAAAAGGAGAATTCACTTCTACTTCAAGAGGTGATTTTGGTACTCAATAATACAAATTTAATACGAGTTCCAACCGTGGCGGTTCCAATGATATTGAATTAAATTGAATTGGCGGTTGGATCACACCACAATAATCACTTGGTGTGGAAGAGCTCCTCCATGTACTCGAGGCTGCGGCCCCTCGTCTCCGGCAGGCACAGGTAGACAAAGACAAACGCGGCGGTGGCGATGGCGGCGTAGAGGAAGAAGACGCCCGCCATGGTGATGGCCTGATAGAGCGAGATGAAGGTCATGATGACCACGCCGCACATGATCCGGTTCATGGCGGTGCCGAGCCCGGCGCCCTGCCCTCGCAGCCTGAGGGGCAGGATCTCTGAGCTGTACACCCACGCCAGGGGCCCGAACCCGAGGGCAAAGGCCACCACGTATGCCACCGCGGCCGCCACGCTCACCGCGGCGACAGCGGCGTCGTCCTTGGTGCCCACGGCGAACAGGGCGCCCAGGAGCAGCAGCGACGCCGTCATGCCGCCCGTGCTAAAGAGGAGGAGCGGGCGGCGGCCGACGCGGTCGGCTAGCACCATGGTGATGAGAACGGGCGCCGCCTTGGCGACGCCGAAGAGGATGTTGAGGCTCAGGATCAGGGTGCTCGACGTGACGCCGGCCGTGGCGAGGATCCGCGGGCCGTACAGGACCATCATGTCGATGCCCGACGCCTGCTGGAAGAACTGCAGCGTCAGCACCATGGCCAGCACGCGGCGGACGCCGGGCTTCGTCGCCACTTCCCTCCACGCGCTGGCGCTGCTGCCGCCGCCGCCGTCGACGCTTCCTCTGTTGCCGCTGGAGACCACTTCCTCGATCTCGAGCAGCCGCTGGTCGGCCTCGTCCGCCGTGTCCGACGTCTTGTGGAGCACAGCCTTCGCCTCGGCGACCCGGCCCTTCATGGCTAGCCACCGCGGTGACTCCGGCATGGTGAGCACACCGGCTGCCAGGAACACCGTGGGCACCACCCCCGCCCCGAACATCACCCGCCATGACAGGTGCACTGGCAGGCCCGAGAAGACAAGGTTTGACACGTAGCTCAGCATCGCCCCCGAAGCACAAAAAATCTTTTGAAAGGTCAACAAGAAAGAAAGCAACATATAAAGCACAAAAAACTCAAATGAATTCATTAGCTCAATACTCAATTTGTGTGAATAATCGGGTTCAGTTAATACCTCGGGGAGACAGGTGAGGAGACCGCGGGATGATGCGGGCGCGATCTCGGCGGCGTAGACGGGGCCGATGACGAAGGCGTACCCGACACCGATGCCGGCGACGAACCGGCCAACCATGAGCGCGGCGAACCCTCCGGCAAGCGTCATGGTGAGCGCGCCGACGAGGAAGAACACATTGGTGAGCACGATGGTGAGGCGCCGGCCGTACCGGTCAGAGGTCCACCCCGCCAGCAGCGCGCCGATGAGCGAGTAGATGTTGATGACCCCCGCGAGCACCTCGATCTGCGTGTCGGTCACCCCGATGTCCTCCGCCATGAAGATCTGCGCGCCGCTCATCACCGCCACGTCTGCCGCCGATCACAGACATGGTGGCGTGGGTGAGGAATTCAGCATACGTACACACGTACTACATGCATATGTGTATGCAGCAGAGATGCTAATGGAGTGAGCGAGGGTAGGTACTGTAGCCTGTGAGGACGGAGGTCATGGAGGCGAGCACGGCGCAGAAGAACGGGTACTTGTTCCACTTCACCGCCGCCGGCATGGACGGGGCAGAGTGGTCCGCCTTTGCGAGCAGCGGCGCCTCGGCACTACTAGAGAACAGACTTTAGAACGATGTCCCAATTTAGCATTAGCCTCGCATTTTTTGCCCCTGGGACTAAAGGACCCTTTAGTCCCGGTTGGTAATACCAACCGGGACTAAAGGTCCCTGCCCAACGGTCGTCCGCGGGGCAGGGATCTTTAGTCCCGGCTGGTATTACCAACCGGGACTAAAGGTTTACCTTTAGTCCCGGTTGGTAATACCAGCCGGGACTAAAGCTTTTAGTCCCGGTTTGGGTTATGCCCCGGGAATAAAGATTAATATTTAGTCCCGGTTTGGACCCCTAACCGGGACTAATTATCCCGGCCTATAATTCTGCTCAATTCTTCCTCCCCGAGCCCGAGCCATTCCATTATTCAAACTCACTGTCTCTGTTCTTCAGCTTGCTGTTGTTCTTGCACTCTCCCCCTCCATTGGTGTTGCTCTTCGATTTTGGAGGTAACAAACTTAATCCTCTTATGTTTTATCAGTAGCTTATCTCATTTTGCGATGTAGATGCATGTGTAACTTTATATGTTGGACTTTATTATGATTTTATATGTCATTTTTAGCTCAAAATCACATGATGATTTGCATATATGTTTGGATAAACAAAAGTTAAATTAGTTCATCAAAATCACGCCTCGCTCGTCCTCGCTGGAGCACGCGCCATTCTCGTCCCCGGTGGCTTACGTGATCTTAGAATTAATTTTTCCATGAAATGAAAAACTTAGAAAATTGTTAGAAAATTGTAGAAAATCCGTACTAGTTGAACTTGCGGACCGTGTTCATGTCGGCGAGCATGTTCTCTGCCGAGCGGTAACGGACGTCAAGGAGGAGCTTTGATTCTACGAGGGAGAGCGGCAACGGTCGTGGAAGACCGTGTTCCCTTTCTCGTAGAATCAGAGCTCTTCCTTGGCCAAGTACGGTGCCGTCCGGTGGAGAAATGCTCGTCGAGATGATCACGTAAGCAAGATCAACTAGTACGGATGGTTATTTATTGAAACATGTTTTTGAGCTATAATTTGATGGATATTTGAAAATATGAAATTTACACTAGTTTGCAAAAATAAGTATAGAAAGTAGATGACAACTGTTACTGGATCCTCGGCCTCTCGTTCGGTTGCGAAACGACTGAGGCCAGAACTCCCTCTCATTATCTGCGGCAAGTGTAAGCAGAAGATTGTGATGGAGTACCGAGTCAAGAGACAGGGACCCAACAAGGGTCGTGTTTTCTACAAGTGCCCGGATCGCGATGTGAGTTTCTTACGCATTTTATAATTATGGCTAATTGACCTGCTTTTCTTGAATATTTTTGACTAAATATTTTTTGGCTTTAATTTCAGTGGGAGGGCAATGGATGCGATGGTTGGTACTGGGAGGAAGATTATGCTACATACGTGCAGAATTTGGGTGCGCTTGAGGTAGCGGATGCTGCTGATGAGGCAGTGAGCCAGCAGGAGAAGCTTATTGATATTCAATAGAAGAATGATTTGTCTGTTTTAGTTGCGTACGATCACAAAATAATTATGTTACTGAAGTGCATTGTAGTTTTAGTTTGTTTAGTGATAGTTGGGATTGCTTACGTTGTAGCCAGGCTTAGTTAATTAATCAACCGTGTGTGTGTCATTTATGTTGTGTAATAAAATACTTAATTATGTTCAAGGTTTTCATAATTTGTCGTGTAATACAGATTATGTCACGCCATTGGATGTACAATGCCGATCGTCGCTCCCAAGACTTTATAGAGGGCTTGCACTATTTCTTAGGTGTGGCCGAGGCAAATAAGCGGGATGGTTTCATATGCTGTCCATGTGCCCTATGTAAGAATTTAAAGGAATATTCAAGCTCAATGAGTCTTCATTCACATTTGCTTAAGTCAGGTTTCATGTCAAACTATATATGTTGGACTAAGCATGGAGAAAGCGGGGTCATGATGGAAGAAGGTGAAGGAGAAGATTTAGACATTTATGACATTATTGCTCAGTATGGTGCCTTTGATGATACTACAATGGGGGGAGATGAAGAAGAGGTAGCGGTAGAAGATGATCTCGGTGATGCTCTTGGCGATGCCATTCGTGATGCACAACAAGAATGGGAAAGTGAAAAAGAGAAAGTTAAGTTGGAGCGCATGCTTGAGGATCATAGGAAGTTGCTATACCCGATGGCCGAAGAGGGGCAAAAAAAGCTGGGTACAACACTGGAATTGCTACAGTGGAAGGCAAAGAATGGTGTATCCGATAAGGCATTTGGGAATTTATTAAACCTCATAAAGAAGATGCTTCCGAAGCCAAATGAATTGCCCACCACTACGTACGAAGCAAAAAAGGTTGTCTGCCCTTTGGGATTAAAAATCCAGAAGATACATGCATGTCCTAATGACTGTATCCTCTACCATGGCAATGAATACGAGAATTTGGATGAATGCCCGGTATGTAAAGCATCGCGGTATAAGATCAGGCGCGATGATCCTGGTGACGTCGAGGGTGAACAACGTCCTAGAAAGAAAATCCCTGCCAAGGTTATGTGGTATGCTCCTATAATACCACGCTTAAAACGTTTGTTCAGAAATAAAGACCACGCAAAGTTGTTGCGGTGGTATAAAGAAGACCGTAAGGTAGACAATATGCTGAGACACCCAGCTGATGGGTCCCAGTGGAGAGCGATAGATAGAGAATTTTCAGAGTTTGCAAATGAGGTTAGAAACTTAAGGTTCGCCTTAAGTACAGATGGTATGAATCCTTTTGGACAGCAGAGCACTAGTCATAGCACTTGGCCAGTTACTCTATGTATCTACAACCTTCCTCCATGGTTATGCATGAAGCGGAAGTTCATTATGATGCCGATCCTCATCCAAGGTCCGAGGCAACCTGGCAACGATATTGATGTATATCTGAAGCCATTAGTTGAAGAACTTCTAGTTTTATGGAACAAACCAGGTGTACGTGTCTGGGATGAGTACAAACAAGAACACTTTGACCTACGAGCAATGTTGTTCGTAACCATCAATGATTGGCCTGCTTTAAGTAATCTTTCAGGTCAGACAAACAAAGGATATAATGCATGCACACATTGTTTTGATGACCTTGACAGTATATATTTGAAAAGATGTCGAAAGGTCGTGTACCTTGGCCATCGTCGATTCCTTCCTTTGAACCACCAAGTAAGAAAGAAAGGGAAGCATTTTAAAGGTAAGCCAGACCACCGGAAGAAGCCTCATAACCGAACCGGGGAAGATGTACTCGCAATGGTCAAGGATGTGAAAGTAGTATTTAGAAAGGGACAAGGCAGTGAATCTGTTCCCAAAGATGCTAATGGACATGCACCCATGTGGAAGAAGAAGTCCATCTTTTGGGAGCTACCCTATTGGTAAGTCCTAGAGGTCCGCAACGCAATCGACGTGATGCACCTGACAAAGAATCTTTGTGTGAACCTGTTAGGATTCATGGGTGTGTACGGGAAGCCAAAGGATTCACTTGAAGCACGCCAGGACTTGCAGTGCATGAAAGAACGAGACAACCTTCATCCAGAGAAGACAGGTGATGGACGTCATTACTTAAGTCCTGCTAGCTACACGCTTAGCAAAGAAGAGAGGGACAGCATGTTTGAATGTCTAAGCAGCATCAAGGTCCCATCGGGATTCTCCTCCAATATAAAGGGTATAATAAATGTGCCAGATAAAAAATTCCTAAACTTAAAGTCCCACGACTGCCACGTGCTTATGACGCAATTGCTTCCAGTTGCTTTAAGAGGAATTCTACCTCCACATGTACGTCTAGCCACCGTGAAGCTATGTGCATTTCTCAATGCAATTTCTCAGAAGGCAATCAATCCAGTGGAACTAGCTACTCTACAGAACGATGTGGTTCAATGTCTTGTCAGCTTTGAGTTGGTGTTCCCTCCATCCTTCTTTAATATCATGACACACATCCTAGTTCATTTGGTGAAGGAGATTAGTATTCTTGGACCTGTGTTCTTACATAACATGTTCCCCTTCGAGAGGTTTATGGGAGTCTTGAAGAAATATGTGAAAGTCCGTTCTAAGCCTGAAGGAAGCATCGCCCAGGGCTATGGAACAGAGGAGGTCATTGAGTTCTGTGTTGACTTTATTCCTGACATTGCTCCGATTGGCGTTCCCGAATCACGACATGAGGGGAGACTCAGTGGTAAAGGAACTTTAGGGAAGAAAACATATATTGGCATGGAAGACGATTATTTCAATAAAGCACACTACACAGTTCTTCAGAACTCGTCATTGGTGTATCCGTACATCGAGATACATAAGGAGTTCTTACGATCCAAGTTTCCAGGGAAGACTGAAGCTTGGATTAGGCGTCAGCACATGAAAAGTTTCAGTGGTTGGTTGCGAAAAGAATGTCAAGGCGATGACAATATTGATGAGCAACTGTATTTGTTGACTAGGCAGCCATCGTGGCATATCCTCACGTACCAAGGGTACGAGATAAATGGGAATACATTTTACACAGTTGCCCAAGATAAAAGGAGCACCAATCAAAATAGTGGTGTTCGCATAGATGGCACAGATCCAAATGGGAATATACAAACATATTATGGCCGCATAGAAGAGATATGGGAACTAGACTACGCACCTAATTTTAAAGTCCCTTTGTTCCGGTGCCAATGGGTGAAGCTGACCGGAGGAGGGGTAACAGTCGACAAAGAGTATGGAATGACAACAGTGGACCTCAACAATATTGGATACAAAGAGGAACCATTCGTCCTTGCTGCCGATGTGAGTCAGGTGTTCTATGTGAAAGACATGTCTACAAAATCAAAGAGAGGAAAAAACGAAGACATCAACTCAATGATCAATGAGCCAAAGCGCCACATAATTCTTTCTGGGAAAATAAATATAGTAGGAATTGAAGACAAGTCAGACATGTCAGAAGATTACGAAAGAAATGTCCGAATTCCACCCTTCATAGTGAAGAAAGATCCAAGCATCATGTTAAATGATGAAGACACTCCATGGTTACGACAAGATCATAACCAAGGGTCATACGTCAAGAAGAAATTCACTGTTGTGCCCGTATGATACAACGATGCATGTTTAATATATTATGTTTTAGAGACGGATATTATGTAATATGTTTTCGGAACCCTAGATTGTCTAAAATTGAAAAGTTTTGAATATCAAGTTTGTTCATATCATCAATATCTACAATCCTTATATAGACCATTTTTTCATTTGAGAAAGCTTGAACAAAATGTAGTTCAATTTTCACAAGTGTGTGACATAGTTTTAGAAAGTCTATAAGAGATAAGAAAAATTGTGACTAGTGTTTGATAAAAATTTCTCAAATGGGAAAATAATCTATGTAACAATTGTAGATCTTGCTGAGATGATCAAACTTGGTATTCAGAGTTTTTTCATCTGAGGTCATTTAGTGTCTCATTTGAGCAAGTTTGACCAAGTCAAATTTGGTCAAATGAAAAAACAACACTTTGACCCTAGTATTATGGACTCTAAATGACTTCAAATTGAAAAGTTTTGAATACCAAGTTTGTTAAACTCAAAAAGATCTACAATTGTTGTTTTGGTCAACTTTCCATTTAAGAAAGTTTGGACGGTTCAAATTTATGATTTTTAAATTTCGACGCCTACAAACTAGTTTTCGGAACCCTAGATTGTCTAAAATTGAAAAGTTTTGAATACCAAGTTTGTTCATATCATCAATATCTACAATCCTTATATAGACCATTTTTTCATTTGAGAAAGCTTGAACAAAATGTAGTTCAATTTTCACAAGTGTGTGACATAGTTTTAGAAAGTCTATAAGAGATAAGGAAAATTGTGACTAGTGTTTGATAAAAATTTCTCAAATGGGAAAATGATCTATGTAACAATTGTAGATCTTGCTGAGATGATCAAACTTGGTATTCAGAGTTTTTTCATCTGAGGTCATTTAGTGTCTCATTTGAGCAAGTTTGACCAAGTCAAATTTGGTCAAATGAAAAAACAACACTTTGACCCTAGTATTATGGACTCTAAATGACTTCGAATTGAAAAGTTTTGAATACCAAGTTTGTTAAACTCAAAAAGATCTACAATTGTTGTTTTGGTCAACTTTCCATTTGAGAAAGTTTGGACGGTTCAAATTTATGATTTTTAAATTTCGACGCCTACAAACTAGTTTTCGGAACCCTAGATTGTCTAAAATTGAAAAGTTTTGAATACCAAGTTTGTTCATATCATCAATATCTACAATCCTTATATAGACCATTTTTTCATTTGAGAAAGCTTGAACAAAATGTAGTTCAATTTTCACAAGTGTGTGACATAGTTTTAGAAAGTCTATAAGAGATAAGGAAAATTGTGACTAGTGTTTGATAAAAATTTCTCAAATGGGAAAATGATCTATGTAACAATTGTAGATCTTGCTGAGATGATCAAACTTGGTATTCAGAGTTTTTTCATCTGAGGTCATTTAGTGTCTCATTTGAGCAAGTTTGACCAAGTCAAATTTGGTCAAATGAAAAAACAACACTTTGACCCTAGTATTATGGACTCTAAATGACTTCGAATTGAAAAGTTTTGAATACCAAGTTTGTTAATTTTGGTCGAATTGAAAAAACAACAATCCTTATATAGGCCATTTTTTCATTTGAAAAAGTTGTACAACAAAAAATACTATATTTTCTTTATTTTTATAGGTTTAACAAAAATTTCCTGTCAATTTTGGTCAAAAACCGAGAAAAAATTGAAACATTGACGTTACAATAATGTGATAATAAATTTCCTATCGAATAATATTAGTTTTATTAATTTTAAGTTACAAATATATTTTTGCATTAACAAAATACTTAGTATTAGTAACATTTATATTCTATATTCATAAAAGAAATTAAAAACTATAGGTTACAAAATTTTCCTATTTACAATAAATAATTAGTTAATCAATAGAATTTTTTAAAATAAATATTGCAAAGTATTGAAGTTGCTATGGAATTAATTGATTAACCTAGTATTAAACAAAATCAAAATCCCAGGTCTTTCCAATTACGCTGGCGGGTTGCCAAAATTTTCGGTGCCTTCAGTCCCGGCCCAGACCAAGAACCGGGACTAAAAGGTGAGTGGCAATTTCGGTGCCCACCCAAAATACTTTTAGTCCCGGCTAGTAATACCAACCGGGACTAAAAACCCTTTAGTCCCGGCTTGTAAGGCGAACCGGGACTAAAGGGTTGGGCCTTTAGTCCCGGCTGGTAATACAAGCCGGGACTAAAGGGTTTTTAGTCCCGGTTGGTGTTACTAGCCGGGACTAAAGGGTCCCGGCCTATATATATCGAACGGTTTCATCTTCTACCTTTCGATCTACACGTCGATCATCGCCGCCGCCACCGCCATCTTCGATCTCGCCTCCGTCGCCCCAGCCCCGCCCGGCCGTACATCGAGCTCGTCTCTGCCGCGCCGCCGTCGTCTTCTACCCCCGCCCGGCCGTGCCATCCGCCCGGCCCCGTCTCTGCCCGCACCCGAGCCCCCTCCGTCGACCGCTTCCCGCGCGCCCGGCGGCCTCATCGTCGAGCCCCGCCGTCTCCGCCGCCGTACGTCGTCCTCGCGCGATCGAGGTGCTCAGCTCGGCCCCGCGCGTGGCCGGCCAGCACGCCCTGCCGGCCCGTGCCATCCGCCTCGATCCACAGCCTGCTAGAGCTTAGCTTGCTCTCGGCCGGCCAATATTAGATTAAAATGTTAGATTTAATTAGTAGTTTTTGATATATGTTAGATTTAAATGTATTAAAATTTAATTAGTATTTTATTTAGATAGTTTTTTTAGATAGTTTTTTATTATAGTATTTGATATATGTTAGATTAAATTGTATTAAATTTTAATTAGTACTTATTTAGATAGTTTTTTTTAGATAGTTTTTTATTATAGTTTTTGATATATGTTAGATTAAAATGTATTATCTATTACTAGTTTATCTAATTTCATGTTAGATTTATTTAATTGGATTTAGTAATTATATATTCTATCTCTCTATATATATATCTAGAGAGAGATTCTATATGTATACATATGGTACTTAATTAATTATTTCTACATGTACTTATTTCCATGTTTTTGGATCGAAAGTGTTTTTGATTCGATTCCAAAGCCTATACCTTATTATTGTTTATCCTTATGAAATATTATGTGTTATTATATTTAATTGGATTTAGTAATTCTATATGTGTTATCACATGTACTTATGTTATGTACCATAATAATTCTATCTATGTGTTATCTTGAAGATACAAATGGCTGCTCCGGATGATAACTTGAGTGATGACATAATGGCGGATATTATCAACGCCGGCACCAATGTGGATGTAGATGACACGAGTCAGTACTTTGCTGATTATGAGGATATCCTGAATATGCCGGTGGTTGAAGATCAACAAATTGTCGCGCAAGAAAATACTGGCGAGGTATATTCGATTATCTATCATCTCTTATAGATGCATGCGTCCGTATATTTGTTGTTAATCGTTGTGTTTCTACTCATGTAGCCGGTCTCTGGATCTACATCAACCACCGACAAAAGTAGGAAAGTCCGAGGGCCAAAAAAGCCATTAGAGGGCCGTTTCATAATATCAGAATTCGACACCGACACCGGCAAACCATTGGGACCACATGCTCAGACATATGTCAATCAATGTGGGTTCATTGTAAGGGATAGGATCCCAGTTAGTGCTCGTGAATGGAAGCAGAAGATATCCGCTCCTAATGTTAGTTTTGTATCTGATCGTGATAAGAACCTAGCTTGGAGAGATATCACTCAGCATTTCACATTACAAGCAGATGATGCTTTGAAGGAGCTAGTGAGGGATTGGACAATGAAGAAGATGGCAACATTGTTCCAGAGTTGGAAGAAGACATTGTATAAAAAGTTTATCTTGAAGAATGCTACGCCGAATTTCAATGCTAAGGCGTTTGTCAAGTTGGAGTCCCATTGGGATGCCTTCGTAGAATACAAGACATCTCAAGACAGTGAGGAACGTGTGATGAGGAATCGGCAGAATGCCCGACAGAAGCAATACCATCATCGCATGGGATCAGGTGGTTATAGGAGTGCTATTCCCAAGTGGCAGAACCTAGAAGCAGAGATTACTGCCATGGGAATCATACCTGAAACAATAGAAAAGAACTGGCCTCAACGCGCGAAGAATTGGTTCTACGTTCATGGGGGAAGCCTAGACCCAGACACTGGCAAGCTAATTTTTGGCCAAAAAATTGAGAGAGCAACACAGAGACTAGCTCGTGCTAGGGAAGAAGCTGATAGTGGTGTTTTCAAGCCCAACAGAGAGAAGGATGAATTGACATATGCCCTAGAGAATCCCGAACACGGTGGTCGAACAAGAGGCTATGGGGCGGTTCCGTGGCTACACGCATTCCCAGCAGACAAGGATACCTACAGAAGCCGCCAGAGAAAGAAGGATGAGGAGGCAGAACGAATTCGTGCATTGGAGCAATTTGTTGATGAGTCACGACAAGCATTGCTTGAATCACGTGAACGAGAAAAATCTCTTGAGGCAAGAATGCAGGAGGAGATCAAGAGGCAAGTGCAGCTAGCAATGAGTCAAATGCAATCGCAATCAACGCCGGGAGTCACCATTAGCCCCGTTGGTCAGATGAAAAGCAGTTGTGCTTCTACGGAGCTGCCAGTTATTCAAGACGACGCTGGGTTGCGCTTCCCTGTTGATGACATTACCGAGCCTCTAACAAAATGTGAGCTGCACATTCCAGATGGTAATGCATCAATCATGGTGGCTGTCGGGGTTGTATCTCCAATAGACCGAACGAAGACACCAAGAATCCATGGGTCAGTTATTCAACCTGGATATGCTAGTGTCTCGGTCGATAGAGTGCTCAAAGGTTACAGCAATGTTCCTCTTGACATTGAAGACGGTGATGGGGAGAAGACACTAGGAGAAACAGAGAAGACATTTATTCAACGGCGCAAACGCTTCATCATCATTCCTAGGGCGCCACCGCTTCCCCTACCTCACCCTAGGTACGAATGAAAGTGAATGAAATATTATTTTCCATTAATTTTCTATTGGCTTCAAAAATAATTGACACACAAATTGTTTTTATAGCAGGGTCTCTCCCCAGCCTAGCCTAATCATTCATTCCCCATCTCATCACAGCGTCGCGGGGGGCGAGACGACTTTATCCCCACGGCGATCGCCAACTCCTACACCGGCCCCATCGCCTCCACAACGATCTCCAACTCCTACACCGGCCCCATCGCCTCCACAACGATCTCCAACTCCTACACCGGCCCCACCGCCTCCACAACGATCTCCAACGTCTCCACGCCGGTCTCCACCAACACTGGCCTCATCGCCTCCACGCCGATCTCCAACACCGCCCCCACCCCCTCCACAGCGACGCACTACAAAGACGTCTAAGGTCCCGGCGGCAAAGAAGACCCCAAGAAAAAGAGTTATTTCTCAAGAAATACTTCCTGAAAAGACTGATGAGCAAATAGCAGCTGAAGAAGACAAAAAAGTAAAAGATTTTTTTATAGATATAAAAAACAAGAGTCAAGCAAAGCTTAAGGAGAAGCCGTACTTTTACATACCACGAGATGTGCTGAGGCAGAAGGTCGATGCTCACAAGAAAAAGATGATTGAACTTCGTAAGCCTTCGCCACTATCAGACTATGACCGCTCCCTCGTGAAGTCACATGATGCAGATAAGAAAAGGAAAAGAGCATCAGGGAAGGATGTCCCACAGCTCGGACAACAGAAGCAACCAATGCAAAATCTTGTTGTTGCTAATGAATATGGTTCCAACATAGAAGTCTATCGACCAGACAACTCTGGAGAAGTGTCGGTTCAAGCCCTTAATGCTTTTTTAAAGATACTGGTTTAACCTTGGATCAATTGACGGGCAAAGCTCCAATCCAGAACCTGGAAGTTGATACCTGGAAGACTTATAAATATGGCAAAAGTCTATACAACCCTGCGGCTCTGAATGAATTGGGTACGCAAATGTACTTGCTCAACAAGTGGTACATGCAGGCGTGTGGCAGGGGTGAGCAGTGGATCTTTGTCAGATTTAGAGACCATCATTACTTCCGTGGCGATGACATCTTACATATTAGTTTCGAAGAATTGCATCAACTATTCCACTTGGACGCTCTGGACAAATCAATCATGAGCTCCTTTTGTTTGTAAGTGATTCTTATTTTTATTTAATAAACTCACTTCCATGCGTACGTGTATATAATTATCCTCACATGTAACTTATATTTATATATAGATTCCAGATGTCAGAGCTCCAAAGAATACAAGACACCAGTGTTGGCTTCATTGATCCTTATATCGTATTCAAAACCGATATTATTGTCAAGGACCACTGGGTATCTGAAGCACAGACGAATATCATGAAGTTCTTCGTGAAGCAGCACGACAAGACAACTATACTTTTCCCGTACAACTTTGAGTAAGTGTTAATAATAATGTAGTCTACACATTTTATGTAATATCAATACAACTTATATGCATGTACGTGTGTGTATAAACCAATGCAGTTTTCACTGGATACTCATTGTCATTGAGTTAAACTCAAGTCGGTTACTAATCTTTGACTCGTTGAGAAAAGAACGGGCACTATACCAAGATATGATAGACATTATCCAGGGGTAATTTCGATCTCTCGCGTACAACTATTATTGAATAGACTTTGCCATAATTTATTAACGATCGTACATTATTGGTCGCACAGGGTTTGGAAAGAGTTTATTCGGCAACATCGCAAGGATTGCAAGGCACCACTTAATGTAGTTGAAATACCAGTAAGTTGTACTATATACACTTCCCCACGTGTTTAATTACTATATCGTACTTCAATTTACGTGTGAGATGATGAGAATAATCTTCTTCTCGTACAGTGGTGTTTGCGGCAGGAACCAGGTAATAACTTGTGTGGATACTACGTTTGTGAATTTATCACTGCGCACATAAGAAGAACTCCTGAAGATGTCCTCAGAGTACGTATATATCAATTTTTATTTATTTTTAAATGAATATATATACATATATGTGTATTAATACTTTTCCTTTTATTTCAAATGCAAGACTGAATGGTTGAAACGAAGGGTCATGCAAAAAGACCATCGGAAAGCAGTTCAAGAGTCAATAGCAGGATATCTTCTAGAAAAAGTGCTAAATCCCAACGGCGAGTTCTACTTTGATCTTAAGGAATAAATGATGTAAATTAAATGTTTATTGATATCGTTATTTTCGAGAACAAGATTATGAAAGTGTTGTATATATACATATATATATATATATATATATCTATAATATATATAGTTTCATACTTTATTCGAATATAATAATGCTCAAGATGAGAATTAGATGTAATTATATGCATGCGTGTATTTATATTAGCAACGTAGAATACGTACATAAAAACATATTATATATTAAACAAATACGTGTAACTGAACTGAAAACAAATTAAACAAAAAAAAAGAAAAAGAAAAGGAACCTTTAGTCCCGGTTGGGGTTACCAACCGGGACTAAAGGGTGAACCATTAGTCCCGGTTGGTAACCCCAACCGGGACTAAAGGGTGCGCCAGGTTCGCTCGGCTGGAGGGCCTTTAGTCCCGGTTGGTGTTACCAACCGGGACTAAAGGTCCCTCTTTAATCCCGGCTCGATGACCCGGGACTGAAGGTTCCACCTTTAGTCCCGGGATCGTTGTCCCGGCGCGGTAACTGGGACTAAAGGCTGTTACCGCCCGGGACAACAGGTCCATTCTATAGTAGGGGCGGCCGGGCGCCCTGAGGCTGCGGGGCAGGTGGAGATACGCAATCCTCGAACGCCCGTGCCAAGTACATGGCGGTTTGGAGGTCGGGCGGTGCGCGGAGCTGAACCTGCTTGCGGAGCTGGTCCGGCAGCCCGCCAACATACAACTCCGCCTTTTGGCGAGCGGAGAGGTTGCGTGCGTGGCACAGGATGGCATTGTAGCGCTCCGAGTAATCCTGCACGGAAGAACCAAAAGGAAGGCGGGCAAGCTCCGCCAACCGTGTGCCCAGAACAGGAGGCCTGAAGCGGAGCGAACATAACTCGCGGAAACGCTCCCAAGGGGGCATGCCCTCGTCCTGCTCCAGGGCGTAGTACCATGTCTGGGCAGCACCTCGAAGATGGTAGGACGCGAGCCATGTGCGCGCGGATGCGAGCGTCTGCTGACCGCGGAAGAACTGCTCGCACTGGTTCATCCAATTCAGGGGGTCTGCCGAGCCGTCGTACGTAGGAAACTCCAATTTGTAGAATTTGGACCCCGCCTGAGCGCTCGCGAGGGCAGCACCAAGGCCCGGGTCAAAACCCCTCTGCTGCTGGCCGCCCGAGGAAGAGGGCGCCCCGAAGAACAGCGAGCTGTCCACCCCCCTAGAGAGAGGACCGCCGGCAGAAGGCAGGGTGGGAACCGCTGTTGTCGCGATCGTCGTGGAGGTTGATGGGGTTGTCGACGTGGCCATCGAGTAGAGCGGAGCAGACGCCGTCACGGGTGGCTGCAGCCAATCAGGCAGCGGTGACGGCGAGGCCGGCCATTGCAACAGATGGAGCGGAACTCCGGCCCCCGTCGACGGCATGCCGTAGGGGTAGGAAGTCGCTGGCGCAGTCGGGATCGGTGCCATGGGCACCGGTGGCTGAGGCAGTGGTGGTGCGGGAAACGGCGGCGGTGGAGGCGCCTGGAGCAGGCCGGCCCACGCCGTCTGCATGGAGACCACCGCGTTGGCGATCAGATCAACCTTGGCCCCCAGCGACTCCAACGTCAGGGGCTGGGCAGAGGCGGGGGACGCCTCCGACAACTCCGACGACGCAGCGGTCGGCGGCGAAGTGGTCACCGGGATGGAGGAACTCGGAGGAGCAGTCGTCATCGAACCAGGCAATGCTGATACCAGGTTGATAGGGCTAGGATCCCTACCGGAGCGGCTACGCAAGTTGTACGGATGCGAGATGGCTGGACGTGGGCGAGGACGGCGCGAGGGCGCCGTGGCTGCAACTGCCGAGAGAGAGAAAGAGGAGGCGGCTAGGGTTTCTCCCGGCTCCCTGAGGAAGCCGGAAACAATAGTATGTTTCTGCTTAATCTCCCAAATAGAGTCTTACAAATATTTATAGGTCTCTCTAATAGCGATAATTATAAAATAACCCTCTAGCAACACTATAATTGCGACAATTATATGGGCCATAACCCTTTGATGGCCGGCTTCCCTCCTAGCCCTTAGCTGGGCTACGACGGCGGTAGGGGATGGCGGTCATAACATGTGCACAGTTTGTCTGATCTTTATTTTAGGCTAGCAGAACCATTCATGCATGGCTGGCACCTGGCACGCCATTATTTTAGCATGTTTGCTGTATATCTCTTCCCCAAAACATTCTCCCATTGAAGAAGACGCCTAGTAAACTGGAAGAGACGAAGACGAAAGGTGGATACTCTAGTACTGTGATGACGTAGATAGGTGGATACTTTAGTACTGTGAGCCCTTACCTATGAATTAGTCTTTTAGCTGCAAGCTATTTTACCTATGAATACTATTGTGCGTAGTAATGACAATATTTGCTATGGCATGCCACATGTTTACCCTTGATTGAAGTTGATGTATTCTAGCAGCACTAGATTAGTTTATATTAGGTATGTCTCTAAGCTACTAATGTTTTTCTTTGTTTACCTGCAAGGTTTTTGGTGTGGAAGCAAATGCATGATTTGAGAAGAAAAATGTTTTTACTAGCTGCAGTGCCTATGTGAGAAGCTTATGCAAATGAGTTCTTTTTTTCTCTCGAACACTACTTATGAAAGGAGTTGAACCATAATTTTTTTTCATATATGTCTTGGATATCTGGATGGAGATGATCTATGATTTGGTGATGAAAAATTCTGTTGTTTCTTAATTTTCTAAGACATTGTTTTCAATTTTCTAAGACGTACCGAGGTTCAGTGCCTGCAGTAGAGCAGAGCAGTGACTTGGCTTTCACTAGATTTTAGATGATAGTTAGACATGATGTCAGATTTGAAATATTTATGTATTTGTATAGAGACTTATTCAACTTGGCTTTCACTAGATTTCAGATGACAGTTAGACATGATTTCAGATTTGAAATATATATGTATTTGTATAGAGACTTATTCTGGAGATTTTCATGATTCTGTGGTTCTAACCTTGATCTGTGGTGAATTTCTTATATTATTTAACTTTTTCTGTTTTTCTTGATTTTTTATGATTTTTTGAGATATTGTTTTCAATTCTTCAATGGTGACAAGCAGCACCAAAGAAACCAATCAGCATCAGCTGAACTCTTGCTCTCGTGAGTCCTCAGTCCTCACAATGGGATGCCAAACAGTCTCACGGAAAACTCCCCCCGCATGGACATCTCCCCAGGGATTGTGGCGGGAATCAAATGTCTGGAAAAATCAACAGGCGTGGCTCTTTTCCTGGGGTTAATTCACCCGTGCTGCCAAAGTAAGCCTTAAAGAAAAGGAGAATTCACTTCTACTTCAAGAGGTGATTTTGGTACTCAATAATACAAATTTAATACGAGTTCCAACCGTGGCGGTTCCAATGATATTGAATTAAATTGAATTGGCGGTTGGATCACACCACAATAATCACTTGGTGTGGAAGAGCTCCTCCATGTACTCGAGGCTGCGGCCCCTCGTCTCCGGCAGGCACAGGTAGACAAAGACAAACGCGGCGGTGGCGATGGCGGCGTAGAGGAAGAAGACGCCCGCCATGGTGATGGCCTGATAGAGCGAGATGAAGGTCATGATGACCACGCCGCACATGATCCGGTTCATGGCGGTGCCGAGCCCGGCGCCCTGCCCTCGCAGCCTGAGGGGCAGGATCTCTGAGCTGTACACCCACGCCAGGGGCCCGAACCCGAGGGCAAAGGCCACCACGTATGCCACCGCGGCCGCCACGCTCACCGCGGCGACAGCGGCGTCGTCCTTGGTGCCCACGGCGAACAGGGCGCCCAGGAGCAGCAGCGACGCCGTCATGCCGCCCGTGCTAAAGAGGAGGAGCGGGCGGCGGCCGACGCGGTCGGCTAGCACCATGGTGATGAGAACGGGCGCCGCCTTGGCGACGCCGAAGAGGATGTTGAGGCTCAGGATCAGGGTGCTCGACGTGACGCCGGCCGTGGCGAGGATCCGCGGGCCGTACAGGACCATCATGTCGATGCCCGACGCCTGCTGGAAGAACTGCAGCGTCAGCACCATGGCCAGCACGCGGCGGACGCCGGGCTTCGTCGCCACTTCCCTCCACGCGCTGGCGCTGCTGCCGCCGCCGCCGTCGACGCTTCCTCTGTTGCCGCTGGAGACCACTTCCTCGATCTCGAGCAGCCGCTGGTCGGCCTCGTCCGCCGTGTCCGACGTCTTGTGGAGCACAGCCTTCGCCTCGGCGACCCGGCCCTTCATGGCTAGCCACCGCGGTGACTCCGGCATGGTGAGCACACCGGCTGCCAGGAACACCGTGGGCACCACCCCCGCCCCGAACATCACCCGCCATGACAGGTGCACTGGCAGGCCCGAGAAGACAAGGTTTGACACGTAGCTCAGCATCGCCCCCGAAGCACAAAAAATCTTTTGAAAGGTCAACAAGAAAGAAAGCAACATATAAAGCACAAAAAACTCAAATGAATTCATTAGCTCAATACTCAATTTGTGTGAATAATCGGGTTCAGTTAATACCTCGGGGAGACAGGTGAGGAGACCGCGGGATGATGCGGGCGCGATCTCGGCGGCGTAGACGGGGCCGATGACGAAGGCGTACCCGACACCGATGCCGGCGACGAACCGGCCAACCATGAGCGCGGCGAACCCTCCGGCAAGCGTCATGGTGAGCGCGCCGACGAGGAAGAACACATTGGTGAGCACGATGGTGAGGCGCCGGCCGTACCGGTCAGAGGTCCACCCCGCCAGCAGCGCGCCGATGAGCGAGTAGATGTTGATGACCCCCGCGAGCACCTCGATCTGCGTGTCGGTCACCCCGATGTCCTCCGCCATGAAGATCTGCGCGCCGCTCATCACCGCCACGTCTGCCGCCGATCACAGACATGGTGGCGTGGGTGAGGAATTCAGCATACGTACACACGTACTACATGCATATGTGTATGCAGCAGAGATGCTAATGGAGTGAGCGAGGGTAGGTACTGTAGCCTGTGAGGACGGAGGTCATGGAGGCGAGCACGGCGCAGAAGAACGGGTACTTGTTCCACTTCACCGCCGCCGGCATGGACGGGGCAGAGTGGTCCGCCTTTGCGAGCAGCGGCGCCTCGGAGTCTGGCCGGTACGCCATGGTTGCTGGCTCAAGCTGCAGCGCGTCTCGAGGACGGCCCAGTGTGTTGGCAACGACCGAGTGATCGACAAGACGACACAACGTACTGGTCGTGTTTAATATCCGGAAATGCACCGGTCTGTTTCCTCTTCGTATGTGACGCTTTTTTAACTGTACCGGATCTATACACCGTGCTAACGGTTCAACAGTCTTCGTCTTTCTCTCTCGCGCCGCTGCTCGTCTTCCTCACGTGGTTTCTCGTCTCCCTGATGATAACGCGGCTGCTCATCGCCCTGATGCGGCTGACCGCTTTACTCCCTACTTTCCTCCCTCACGGCCCCACCCCGCACGCGCCCGTTCTTATTCACTACTAGAGAACAGACTTTAGAACGATGTCCCAATTTGGCATTAGCCTCGGCATTTTTTTGCCCCCGGGACTAGAAGGCCTTTAGTCTCGGTTGGTGTCTCCAACCGAGACTAAAGGTCCCTGCCTAACAGCTAAACCGGGACTAAAAGTCCTCCAACCTTTAGTCCCGGTTGGTAACGCCAACCCAGACTAAAGGTAGATCCTTTAGTTCTGGTTGGTAATACCAACCCGGACTAAAGGTCCCCGGATGGGTTAGTTCAAAAGGAAAGCATCCCATCCATTGTTAGATGTGTTGTGTATGTGGGGTGGTAAGCTACGCGCGAGGCAGTGCATGAGGTCTTGGGTTCGAATCTCACAGGGCGCGGCGGTGGGAGGCATTTTTTTTTTAAAGCTGGGAGGATCTTTAGTCCCAGTTGTGGCAAACCGGGACTAAAGAACAATACCTTTAGCCCCGGATTGCTAGTCCCGGTTGGGAAACCGGGAGTAGAACTAGTTCCCAACCGGGACTAGATCTCATTTCTGTAGTAGTGATTCTCTCTTGCCGCTAACTGCACCCGCTCGCCATCCTACCTTGCCTCCATGGCGGCAAAGTGGATCTAAGTGGACACCTCTATGGTGAGGTGTTTCTCAGCTATAAAATCCTCCATAGTCAAGTGTCTCTCGATGACAAACTACACGCTGGAGGTACGTGTGACCTCGCTGGCGACAAGCTCCTCCATGGTGGTCGGGCTCCTTCACAGTCAAGTGCAATCAGATCTACACTCGACGATGGGTTACGTTGTAGTATGTGATATGCTGCAACAGTCAATCTTGGATGTTACATGTTTTTTATGGCACTCAGCATAAAATTCGATTTTGTGGTGTTGCAACAGTCAATTTGATACGTTGCAACAGTCGATTTGAGATGTTGCAACATGTTTTTATGGATGTTGCAATAGTCAATTTAAGATGTTGCAACATATTTTTTTGATGTTGCAACTGTCGATTTGAGATGTTGCAACATGTTTTTAGAATGTTGCAACAATCAATTTAAGATGTTGCAACATGTTTTCGGATGTTACATGAGGTTTTAGTATGTTGCAAACCTTTGTTCTTGAATGTTGCAAGCAATGATTAACATCTGATCCATTTGTCTCTCTTTCCGTCTTTCTCCTTCACGTACGGCAAGGTGTGGTGTCTGCAAGCGCTATAGAAAGCATAACCACCATTTTCGTGGTTTACTATTGCATCATAGGAGAAAGGAGAGGGCTTGAAGGAGATGAGCGTTGGGATGCGATGGGTAGAGCAAAAACCTCTAGATCCGAAAGGGAAGGAGCGCCGGATGGGACGGGTAGAGCGGAAGCGTCCGGATCAATTGTTTATATCCGGACGTCCGGGCGCTAATATTTTCCTTTGATGTTCGTAGACCTAGTTTTGTCGCCGATGCACAAACGTGGTGGCGATGGACGTGGTGGTGCAGCCTGCAGCGGCCAGGCGGCAACTGGCGTGTACTCCCTCCTTTCACAAAAAATATAATTATAGATTTTAGATAAGTCAAAAAAATTTATTAAATTTATGAAAACATCAATATTTATTAATTTTTTATCGGGTGGTGTGTTCCGACAAGGGTAGACTAGGAAGAGACATTCGAGTTGTTGGTGAGCTGTAGTTCCTTCAGGATGAGTGTGTTCCAAGCCATGGCAATGGAGGGCAGAACTACAACTCCGAACAGGGCATCCGTGGTTGTCGAAAACCGGGGTTTGATCCTGCATAGGAGGTGGTGCACCGATTGAGGCTTCGGAGACAGTGTGGCAGAGAGTCGGCAAGGATCTTCATGTGCTTACAATAGTCGGTGACGGTGAGGTCCCCTGGAGCATCGAGTGGAAGTCATGGTGCAGGAAGATGGCATGCAACTCATTGTTGCCCTAGAGAAGGCCATCGACGGCGATCCCGAGGGCACACACCATCTATTCGGGCTCCAAGGCAAGGTTGAGGACGTCGTCAGCGATGCTCCCATAGATCCAACTGCACACAGAGGCGTCAGCCTGAGGCCAGGTTGGGTTGGGCGGTGTTGTTGATGTGATGGAAGCATCCCAAACTTGGTGCACAATGAGCAGAACTGTGCGCACTAAGAGTATTTGGGGTGCTAGAGATCTAGGGTGATGGGCACATGGGTCTTACGATGACGGAAACGTACGTGTTGAGATAAGCAGGGGGGCTAACGTTTGTGGGGACTGGGGGAACGCCATTGGTGCCATTGCCATTAGCACAGGAGGTGGAGAAGGTGGTAATGTCGGAGGTTAGAAAGTTGGTGCCCAACATTGCGTCGTAGTAGATTAGATCGGAGAGAATGGGTTGGACATACGATGGGGGATCATCGAGTGGGGGAAGGCACACGGCAGGGCGATGTGATGGAGGGTCATGCAACACGCAGGGGGTGAGGGTGGCACCCTTGGTGGGTGGCATACAAAAAATGGGGCAGCGGCCTGGTGGACAATAGCTTCGTGGGCGGCGCCCTACGGCAGCGGACAAGGGAGGGCATTGAGAAATCCAGACTCGTGATGTAGGTAAAATAAGCAGAGACAATGAAGCAAGAGAACACCTCGTACCCCTTGGGTCAGGTGACCTTTTATATATATATATATATATATATATATATATATATATATATATATATATATATATATATATATATATATATATATATGTGTGTGTGTGTGTGTGTGTGTGTGTGTGTGTGTGTGTGTGTGTGTGTGTGTGTGTGTGTGTGGAGAACAGCTTGAGTTACAAATTATATGACCAATGTGAATACAACACGTATAAATATCCAATAATATTCCTTGATGGTTTAATTTCGCCCCTCAAGGACATTATTAACCGCTTGGATATTTCATTTTCTAGTAGTGGTAGTCGTTCTATTAAGAGGTCAGTCAGACTCTGATATGGCAAGAGATGTCTAGGATATGGAAAGAATTTGATGGAGGACTTTTGAGCAGGAACATGCATGTGGGATCAGATTAGATCCAACAACACATGTAATCATATCTATTAACTCAAACCTAAATATGCAAGCTCCATAACTGGACATAGGGCCACACACGTTTGGATCGGCTTTTGTTGGCAGCATGGTGCGGTATGTTGGGCGTGATTGGTACAACGGTTCTAGCCAGAACTGGCATCCGATCGACTTGTGTCCATTGCGTTTGGATGCCTGGACAGGCATCAGAGCTTGGCTGACGGCATGCAGCAACCCACGCTGAGCCTGTCCGTGGAGAAATGAAAATATATTTCATTTCTTTCCAGCCTAGACGGCGCGGTGCAGAGAGCGCGCATGTGTGGCAGTGTGGCACAGATGTAGAGAGTAGCGATCGATGCGGGACGAGCGAGAACCAAACAACTTCCCTCATGGATTTGGCTGCAGTGAAGCAAGCAACCAAATGCAGACTCGCATGCGTTGAGCCTGGTGCCGACGAGACTGGCCGATGGATGCAAGCAAGGCTGAGCCTGAAGCGGACCAATCGCGCCCCAGGTGTAGTAGGGGTCGTGCGTGAGCCCCGTACAAGTTTTGGTTGTGTCGCATTCACGGAGGCTGCCACACGACTGGTCAACCGTGGCGTGTTTATTGTGATTATCACAAACTTAATTACACTCTGGTACTTGGATTTCCCAAGGCCTTGTTTAGAAGTTTTTTCACTCTCTCTCCATCACATCAAATCTTTGGACATGTGCATTGAGTATTAAATATAGATAAAAAATAACTAATTACACAGTTTGATTGTAAATTACGAGACGAATCTTTTGAGCCTAGTTAGGCCATGATTGGACAATAATTGTCAAATACAAACGAAAGTGCTACAGTGTCAAATACTGATTCATAACCTCAATCTAAACCAGGCAAGTCCCTTTTGTGCTCCTGCGGATCAATCAATCATACGATCTGCGCATATGTTGCGGTGCTATACTTGATTGACTTGTCAAGAACACGCATAATTTACCTGCTACCAGGAAAATATCTATTGTAGCATTTACTCATAAAAATAGACAAGTTGTGTGTACGAATTTAAAGAAAAAACATTCATTAATGGTGACGATGAGGAAAGCTTAATAATTTGACAGGTTTGGAGTCAAATCAAAGTGGTACACTGTACACTAAGCTGTACGTCTGGAGCAAAGTCTGTCGGCAATGAAACAAGTAATGGCCCTTATTTCATAGAGGGTTTGCATGGATGCAATCATGCAATGCAAGCAAATGGATTTGAACAAACAAACTGTAGAATAAGATTGATCAACTTGACACTTGTATTGATCATATGCTATGTACATATATAGGTTACAATGGTGGCCTTTGGCCAAGCCTGGACACGCAAGAGCGGGCGAGCGCGCCTGGCGGGATCGCGGGCGCCGTGGAGACTGGGCATGCGTGTGCGCGGTGAGCGAGCCGCGGGCGCGGCGAGTGCGTGCGTGGATGCGGCGAGTACGCGTGAGGCGCGCTGGTTGTTGAAGATCCAAAGGACCCGGTCGCTCTAGCCGTTGTGGAGTTGGTTCCGCTGAACCCCCCCCCCACCCCACACACACAGTCTCGACGTCGTCCGCGGTGATGGAGAGGCTGTCTCTGAAATCGAAGAACAGCGCCGAAGGCAACCCTTTGGTGAACACATCAGCGAGTTGCCGCGCACTGGGAACGTGCGTGACACGAAGCTCTCCAATCACTACTACAGAATGGACTTGTTGTCCCGGGCGGTAACGGCCTTTAGTCCCGATTACCGCGCCGGGACAACGATCCCGGGACTAAAGGTGGAACCTTCAGTCCCGGGTCATCGAGCCGGGACTAAAGAGGGACCTTTAGTCCCGGTTGATGTTACCAACCGGACTAAAGGCCCTCCAGCCGAGCAAACCTGGCGCACCCTTTAGTCCCGGTTGGTAACCCTAACCGGGACTAAAGGTTCACCCTTTACTTCCGGTTGGTAACCCCAACTGGGACTAAAGGTTCCTTTTCTTTTTCTTTTTTTTTGTTTAATTTGTTTTCAGTTCAGTTACACATATTTGTTTAATATATAATATGTTTTTATGTACGTATTCTACGCTGCTAATATAAATACACGCACGCATATAATTACATCTAATTCTCATCTCGAGCATTATTATATTCGAATAAAGTATGAAACTATATATATTATAGATATATATGTATATATACAACACTTTCATAATCTTGTTCTCGAAAATAACGATATCAATAAACATTTAATTTACATCATTAGTTCCTTAGATCAAAGTAGAACTCGCCAGTTGGGATTTAGCACTTTTTCTAGAAGATATCCTGCTATTGACTCTTGAACTGCTTTCAGATGGTCTTTTTGCATGACCCTTCGTTTCAACCATTCAGTCTTGCATTTGAAATAAAAGGAAAAGTATTAATACATACATATATATATATATATTCATTTAAAAATAAATAAAAAATTGATATATACGTACTCTGAGGACATCTTCAGGAGTTCTTCTTATGTATGCAGTGATAAATTCACAAACGTAGTATCCACACAAGTTATTACCTGGTTCCTGCCGCAAACACCACTGTACGAGAAGAAGATTATTCTCATCATCTCACACGTAAATTGAAGTACGATATAGTAATTAAACACGTGGGGAAGTATATATAGTACTACTTACTGGTATTTCAACTACATTAAGTGGTGCCTTGCAATCCTTGCGGTGTTGCCGAATAAACTCTTTCCAAACCCTGTGCGACCAATAATGTACGATCGTTAATAAATTATGGCAAAGTCTATTCAATAATAGTTGTGCGCGAGAGATCGAAATTACCCCTGGATAATGTCTATCATATCTTGGTATTGTGCTCGCTCTTTTCTCAATGAGTCCAAGATTACTAACTGACTTGAGTTTAACTCAATGACAATGAGTATCCAGTGAAACCTGCATTGGTTTATACACACACGTACATGCATATAAGTTGTATTGATATTACATAAAATGTGTAGACTACATTATTATTAACACTTACTCAAAGTTGTACGGGAAAAGTATTGTTGTCTTGTCGTGCTGCTTCACGAAGAACTTCATGATATTCGTCTGTGCTTCAGATACCCAGTGGTCCTTGACAATAATATCGGTTTTGAATACGATATAAGGATCAATGAAGCCAACACTGGTGTCTTGTATTCTTTGGAGCTCTGACATCTGGAATCTGTATATAAATATAAGTTACATGTGAGGATAATTATATACACGTACGCATGGAAGTGAGTTTATTAAATAAAAGTAAGAATCACTTACAAACAAAAGGAGCTAATGATTGATTTGTCCAGAGCGTCCAAGTGGAATAGTTGATGCAATTCTTCGAAACTAATATGTAAGATGTCATCGCCACGGAAGTAATGATGGTCTCTAAATCTGACTAAAGATCCACTGCTCACCCCTGCCACACGCCTGCATGTACCACTTGTTGAGCAAGTACATTTGCGTACCCAATTCATTCAGAGCCGCAGGGTTGTACAGACTTTTGCCATATTTATAAGTCTTCCAGGTATCAACTTCCAGGTTCTAGGATTGGAGCTTTGCCCGTCAATTGATCCAAGGTTAAACCAGTATCTTTAAAAAAAGCATTAAGGGCTTGAACCGACACTTCTCCAGAGTTGTCTGGTCGATAGACTTCTATGTTGGAACCATATTCATTAGCAACAACAAGATTTTGCATTGGTTGCTTCTGTTATCCGAGCTGTGGGACATCCTTCCCTGATGCTCTTTTCCTTTTCTTATCTGCATCATGTGACTTCACGAGGGAGCGGTCATAGTCTGATAGTGGCGAAGGCTTACGAAGTTCAATCATCTTTTTCTTGTGAGCATCGACCTTCTGCCTCAGCACATCTCGTGGTATGTAAAAGTACGGCTTCTCCTTAAGCTTCGCTTGACTCTTGTTTTTGATATCTATAAAAAAATCTTTCACTTTTTTGTCTTCTTCAGCTGCTATTTGCTCATCAGTCTTTTCAGGAAGTATTTCTTGAGAAATAACTCTTTTTCTCGGGGTCTTCTTTGCCGCCGGGACCTTAGACGTCTTTGTAGTGCGTCGTTGTGGAGGGGGTGGGGGCGGTGTTGGAGACCGGCGTGGAGGCGATGAGGCCGGTGTTGGTGGAGACCGGCGTGGAGGCGTTGGAGATCGTTGTGGAGGCGGTGGGGCCGGTGTAGGAGTTGGAGATCAGTTGTGGAGGCGATGGGGCCGGTGTAGGAGTTGGCGATCGCCGTGGGGATGAAGTCGTCTCGCCCCCCGCGACGCTGTGATGAGATGGGGAATGAATGATTAGGCTAGGCTGGGGGGAGACCCTGCTACAAAAACAAGTTGTGTGTCAATTATTTTTGAAGCCAATAGAAAATTAATGGAAAATAATATTTCATTCACTTTCATTCATACCTAGGGTGAGGTAGGGGAAGCGGTGGCGCCCCAGGAATGATGATGAAGCGTTTGCGCCATTGAATAAATGTCTTCTCTGCTTCTCCTAGTGTCTTCTCCCCATCACCGCCTTCAATGTCAAGAGGAACATTGCTGTAACCTTTGAGCACTCTATCGACCGAGACGCTAGCATATCCAGGTTGAATAACTGACCCATGGATTCTTGGTGTCTTCGTTCGGTCTATTGGAGATACAACCCCGACAGCCACCATGATTGATGCATTATTACCATCTGGAATGTGCAGCTCACATGTTGTTAGAGGCTCGGTAATGTCATCAACAGGGAAGCGCAACCCAGCGTCGTCTTGAATAACTGGCAGCTCCGTAGAAGCACAACTGCTTTTCATCTGACCAACGGGGCTAATGGTGACTCCCGGCGTTGATTGCGATTGCATTTGACTCATTGCTAGCTGCACTTGCCTCTTGATCTCCTCCTGCATTCTTGCCTCAAGAGATTTTTCTCGTTCACGTGATTCAAGCAATGCTTGTCGTGACTCATCAACAAATTGCTCCAATGCACGAATTCAGTTCTGCCTCCTCATCCTTCTTTCTCTGGCAGGCTTCTGTAGGTATCCTTGTCTGCTGGGAATGCGTGTAGCCACGGAACCGCCCCATAGCCTCTTGTTCGACCACCGTGTTCGGGATTCTCTAGGGCATATGTCAATTCATCCTTCTCTCTGTTGGGCTTGAAAACACCACTATCAGCTTCTTCCCTAGCACGAGCTAGTCTCTGTGTTGCTCTCTCAATTTTTTGGCCGAAAATTAGCTTGCCAGTGTCTGGGTCTAGGCTTCCCCCATGAGCGTAGAACCAATTCTTCACGCGTTGAGGCCAGTTCTTCTCTATTGTTTCAGGTATGATTCCCTTGGCAGTAATCTCTGCTTCTAGGTTCTGCCACTTGGGAATAGCACTCCTATAACCACCTGATCCCATGCGATGATGGTATTGCTTCTGTCGGGCATTCTGCCGATTCCTCATCACACGTTCCTCACTGTCTTGAGATGTCTTGTATTCTACGAAGGCATCCCAATGGGACTCCAACTTGACAAACGCCTTAGCATTGAAATCCGGCGTAGCATTCTTCAAGATAAACTTTTTATACAATGTCTTCTTCCAACTCTGGAACAATGTTGCCATCTTCTTTATTGTCCTAATCCCTCACTAGCTCCTTCAAAGCATCATCTGCTTGTAATGTGAAATGCTGAGTGATATCTTTCCAAGCTAGGTTCTTGTCACGATCAGATACAAAACTAACATTAGGAGCGGATATCTTCTGCTTCCATTCACGAGCACTAACTAGGATCCTATCCCTTACAATGAACCCACATTGATTGACATATGTCTGAGCATGTGGTCCCAATGGTTTGCCGGTGTCGGATGTCGAATTCTGATATTATGAAACAGGCCCTCTAATGGCTTTTTTGGCCCTCGGACTTTCCTACTTTTGTCGGTGGTTGATGTAGATCCAGAGACCGGCTACATGAGTAGAAACACAACGATTAACAACAAATATACGTACGCATGCATCTATAAGAGATGATAGATAATCGAATATATACCTCGCCAGTATTTTCTTGCGCGACAATTTATTGATCTTCAACCACCGGCATATTCAGGATATCCTCATAATCAGCAAAGTACTGACTCGTGTCATCTACATCCACATTGGTGCCAGCGTTGATAATATCCGCCATTATGTCATCACTCAAGTTATCATCCGGAGCAGCCATTTGTATCTTCAAGATAACACATAGATAGAATTAATATGGTACATAACATAAGTACATGTGATAACACATATAGAATTACTAAATCCAATTAAATATAATAACACATAATATTTCATAAGGATAAACAATAATAAGGTATAGGCTTTGGAATCGAATCAAAAACACTTTCGATCCAAAAACATGGAAATAAGTACATGTATATATATACACATAGAATGATACAATATATTTTCTCTCTCTCTCTCAACACATAGAAATAAGTGCATATGTCTATATCTCTAGATATGCATGTGATAACACATAGAATGTCTCTCTAGATACAATTTTCTCTCTCTCTCAACACATGAAAATAAGTACATGTATATATACATATAGAAATAATTAAGTACATATGTATACATATAGAATCTCTCTCTAGATATATATAGAGAGATAGAATATATAATTACTAAATCCAATTAAATAAATATAACATGAAATTAGATAAACTAGTAATAGATAATACATTTTAATCTAACATATATCAAAAACTATAATAAAAAACTATCTAAAAAACTATCTAAATAAAGTACTAATTAAATTTTAATACATTTAAATCTAACATATATCAAAAACTATCTAAAAAACTAACTAAAAAACTAACAATAAACTACTAATTAAATTTTAATACATTTTAATCTAACATATATATCAAAAACTATCTAACATTTTAATACTGGCGAGGGCAGCTAACATTAAACTACTAATTAAATCTAACATTTTAATCTAACATATATATGGCTGAGAGCATGCAGCTATAGCTAGCTAGCAGGCTGGGGCGGCGGATGGCGCGGGCCGGGCAGGGCGTGCTGGCCGGCCACGGGGCCGAGCTGAGCACCTCGCGCGAGGACGACGTACGGCGGAGACGGCGGGGCTCGACGACGAGGCCGGGTGGGAAGCGGTCGGCGATGGAGGGCTCGGATGGGGCGGCGGAGACAGGATGCAGCGGAGAGACGACGCACGATGCGGGCCGGGCGGATGGCGTGGCCGGGCGGGGGTAGAAGACGACGGCGGCGCGGCAGAGACGAGCTCGACGTACGGCCGAGCGGGGCTGGGCGACGGAGGCGAGATCGAAGATGGCGGTGGCGGCGGCGATGATCGACGTGTAGATCAAAAAGTAGAAGATGAAATCGTTCGATATATATAGGCCGGGACCCTTTAGTCATGGCTGGTAACACCAGCCGGGACTAAAGGACATTTAGTCCTGGCTGGTAAGACCAACCGGGACTAAAGGTCCAACCCTTTAGTCCCGGATCGCCTTACAAGCCGGGACTAAAGGCTTTTTAGTCCCGATTGGTGTTACCAGCCAGGACTAAAAGTATTTTTGGCGGGCACCGAAATTGCCGCCCACCCTTTAGTCCTGGTTCTTGGCCTGGGCCGGGACTGAAGGCCTGAAAATTTTGGCAACCCGCCAGCGTAATTGGAAAGGCCTGGGATTTTGATTTTGTTTAATACTAGGTTAATCAATTAATTCCATAGCAACTTCAATACTTTGTAATATTTATTTTAAAAAATACTATTGATTAACTCATTATTTATTGTAAATAGGAAAATTTTGTAACCTAAAGTTTTTAATTTCTTTTATGAATATAGAATATAAATGTTACTAATACTAAGTATTTTGTTAATGCAAAAATATATTTGTAACTTAAAATTAATAAAACTAATATTATTCGATAGCAAATTTATTATCACATTATTGCAACGTCAATGTTTCAATTTTTTCTCGGTTTTTGACCAAAATTAACAGGAAATTTTTGTTGAACCTATAAAAATAAAGAAAATGTAGTATTTTTTTGTTCTACAACTTTTTCAAATGAAAAAATGGCCTATATAAGGATTGTAGATATTGATGAGATGAACAAACTTGGTATTCAAAACTTTTCAATTTGAGACAATCTAGGGTTCCGAAAACTAGTTCGTAGGCATCAAAATTTAAAAATCATAAATTTGAACCGTCCAAACTTTCTCAAATGGAACGTTGACCAAAACAACAATTGTAGATCTTTTTGAGTTTAACAAACTTGGTATTCAAAACTTTTCAATTTGAAGTCATTTAGAGTTCATAATACTAGAGTCAAAGTGTTATTTTTTCATTTGACCAAATTTGACTTGGTCAAACTTGCTCAAATGAGACACTAAATGACATCAGATGAAAAAACTCTGAATACCAAGTTTCATCATCTCAGCAAGATCTACAATTGTTACATAGCTTATTTTCCCATTTGAGAAATTTTTAACAAACACTAGTCACAACTTCTTGAATCTCATATAGACTTTCTAAAACTATATTACACACTTGTGAAATTTGAACTACATTTTATTCAAGCTTTCTCAAATGAAAAATGGCCTATATAAGGATTGTAGATATTGATGAGATGAACAAACTTGGTATTCAAAACTTTTCAATTTGAGACAATCTAGGGTTCCGAAAACTAGTTTGTAGGCGTCGAAATTTAAAAATCATAAATTTGAACCGTCCAAACTTTCTCAAATAGAAAGTTGACCAAAACAACAATTGTATATCTTTTTGAGTTTAACAAACTTGGTATTCAAAACTTTTCAATTTGAAGTCATTTAGAGTTCATAATACTAGAGTCAAAGTGTTGTTTTTTCATTTGACCAAATTTGACTCGGTCAAACTTGCTCAAATGAGACACTAAATGACCTCAGATGAAAAACCTCTGAATACCAAGTTTGATCATCTCAGCAAGATCTACAATTGTTACATAGCTCATTTTCCCATTTGAGAAATTTTTATCAAACACTAGTCACAACTTCTTGAATCTCATATAGACTTTCTAAAACTATGTCACACACTTGTGAAATTTGAACTACATTTTGTTCAAACTTTCTCAAATGAAAAAATGGCCTATATAAGGATTGTATATATTGATGAGATGAACAAACTTGGTATTCAAAACTTTTCAATTTGAGACAATCTAGGGTTTCGAAAACTAGTTTGTAGGCGTTGAAATTTAAAAATCACAAATTTGACTCATCCAAACTTTCTCAAATGGAAAGTTGACCAAAACAACAATTGTAGATCTTTTTGAGTTTAACAAACTTGGTATTCAAAACTTTTCAATTTGAAGTCATTTAGAGTTTATAATACTAGAGTCAAAGTGTTGTTTTTTCATTTGACCAAATTTGACTTGGTCAAACTTGCATAACATATTACATAATATCCGTCCCTAAAACATAATATATTAAACATGCATCGTTGTATCATGCAGGCACAACAGTAAATTTTTTCTTGACGTATGTCCCTTGGTTATGATCTTGTCGTAACCATGGAGTGTCTTCATCATTTAACATGATGCTTGGATCTTTCTTCACTATGAAGGGTGAAATTCGGACATTTCTTTCGTAATCTTCTGACATGTCTGACTTGTCTTCAATTCCCACTATATTTATTTTCCCAGAAAGAATTATGTGGCGCTTTGGCTCATTGATCATTGAGTTGATGTCTTCGTTTTTTCCTCTCTTTGATTTTGTAGACATGTCTTTCACATAGAACACCTGACTCACATCGGCAGCAAGGACGAATGGTTCCTCTTTGTACCCAATATTGTTGAGGTCCACTGTTGTCATTCCATACTCTTTGTCGACTGTTACCCCTCCTCCGGTCAGCTTCACCCATTGGCACCGGAACAAAGGGACTTTAAAATTAGGTGCGTAGTCTAGTTCCCATATCTCTTCTATGCGGCCATAATATGTTTGTATATTCCCATTTGGATCTGTGCCATCTATGCGAACACCACTATTTTGATTGGTGCTCCTTTTATCTTAGGCAACTGTGTAAAATGTATTCCCATTTATCTCGTACCCTTGGTACGTGAGGATATGCCACGATGGCTGCCTAGCCAACAAATACAGTTGCTCATCAATATTGTCATCGCCTTGACATTCTTTTTGCAACCAACCACTGAAACTTTCCATGTGCTGACGCCTAATCCAAGCTTCAGTCTTCCCTGGAAACTTGGATCGTAAGAACTCCTTATGTATCTCGATGTACGGATGCACCAATGACAAGTTCTGAAGAACTGTGTAGTGTGCTTTATTAAAATAATCGTCTTCCATGCCGATATATGTTTTCTTCCCTAAAGTTCCTTTACCACTGAGTCTCCCCTCGTGTCGTGATCCGGGAACGCCAATCGGGGCAAGGTCAGGAATAAAGTCAACACAAAACTCAATGACCTCCTCTGTTCCATAGCCCTGGGCGATGCTTCCTTCAGGCTTAGAATAGACTTTCACATATTTCTTCAAGACTCCCATAAACCTCTTGAAGGGGAACATGTTATGTAAGAACACAGGTCCAAGAATACTAATCTCCTTCACCAAATGAACTAGGAGGTGTGTCATGATATTAAAGAAGGATGGAGGGAACACCAACTCAAAGCTGACAAGACATTGAACCACATCATTCTATAGAGTAGCTAGTTCCACTGGATTCATTGCCTTCTGAGAAATTGCTTTGAGGAATGCACATAGCTTCACGGTGGCTAGACATACATGTGGAGGTAGAATTCCTCTTAAAGCAACTAGAAGCAATTGCGTCATAAGCACGTGGCAGTCGTGGGACTTTAAGTTTAGGAATTTTTATCTGGCACATTTATTATACCCTTTATATTGGAGGAGAATCCCGATGGGACCTTGATGCTGCTTAGACATTCGAACATGCTGTCCCTCTCTTCTTTGCTAAGCGTGTAGCTAGCAGGACTTAAGTAATGACGTCCGTCATCTGTCTTCTCTAGATGAAGGTTGTCTCGTTCTTTCATGCCCTGCAAGTCCTGGCGTGCTTCAAGTGAATCCTTTGGCTTCCCATACACACCCATGAATCCTAACAGGTTCACACAAAGATTCTTTGTCAGGTGCATCACGTCGATTGCGTTGCGGACCTCTAGGACTTGCCAATAGGGTAGCTCCCAAAAGATGGACTTCTTCTTTCACATGGGTGCGTGTCCCTTAGCATCTTTGGGAATAGATTCACTGCCTTGTCCCTTTCCAAATACTACTTTCACATCCTTGACCATTGTGAGTACATCTTCCCCGGTTCGGTTATGAGGCTTCTTCTGGTGGTCTGGCTTATCTTTAAAATGCTTCCCTTTCTTTCTTACTTGGTGATTCAAAGGAAGGAATCGACGATGGCCAAGGTACATGACCTTTCGACATCTTTTCAAATATATACTGTCAAGGTCATCAAAACAATGTGTGCATGCATTATATCCTTTGTTTGTCTGACCTGAAAGATTACTTAAAGCAGGCCAATCATTGATGGTTACGAACAACATTGCTCGTAGGTCAAAGTGTTCTTGTTTGTACTCATCTCAGACACGTACACCTGGTTTGTTCCATAAAACTAGAAGTTCTACAACTAATGGCTTCAGATAGACATCAATATCGTTGCCAGGTTGCCTCGGACCTTGGATGAGGATCGGCATCATAACGAACTTCCGCTTCATGCATAACCATGGAGGAAGGTTGTAGATACATAGAGTAACTGGCCAAGTGCTATGACTAGTGCTCTGCTCTCCAAAAGGATTCATACCATCTGTACTTAAGGCGAACCTTAAGTTTCTAGCCTCATTTGCAAACTCTGGAAATTCCCTGTCTATCGCTCTCCACTGGGACCCATCAGCTGGGTGTCTCAGCATATTATCTACCTTACGGTCTTCTTTATACCACCGCAACAACTTTGCATGGTCTTTATTTCTGAACAAACGTTTTAAGCGTGGTATTATAGGAGCATACCACATAACCTTGGCAGGGATTTTCTTTCTAGGACGTTGTTCACCCTTGACGTCACCAGGATCATCGCGCCTGATCTTATACCGCGATGCTTTACATACCGGGCATTCATCCAAATTCTCGTATTCATTGCCATGGTAGAGGATGCAGTCATTAAGACATGCATGTATCTTCTGGATTTTTAATCCCGAAGGGCAGACAACCTTTTTTGCTTCGTATGTAGTGATGGGCAATTCATTTGGCTTCAGAAGCATCTTCTTTATGAGGTTCAATAAATTCCCAAATGCCTTATTGGATACACCATTCTTTGCCTTCCACTGTAGCAATTCTAGTGTTGTACCCAACTTTTTTTGCCCCTCTTCGGCCGTCGGGTATAACAACTTCCTATGATCCTCAAGCATGCGCTCGAACTTAACTTTCTCTTTTTCACTTTCCCATCCTTGTTGTGCATCACGAATGGCATCGCCAAGAGCATCACCGAGATCATCTTCTACCGCTACCTCTTCTTCATCTCCCCCCATTGTAGTATCATCAAAGGCACCATACTGAGCAATAATGTCATCAATGTCTAAATCTTCTCCTTCACCTTCTTCCATCATGACCCCACTTTCTTCATGCTTAGTCCAACATATATAGGCCCTGTTTGGTTGGGCTTTTGGCTTTGGCTTTTGGCCCCAAAAGCCAAAAGCCCAACCAAAGGGGCTGCTTTTGGAGGGTGCTTTTTCAGAAGCAGCTGCTTTTCCGTAGTTCATTTTTGAAAGCTGGTTTGACCCTGCTTTTGGCTTTTGGCTTTCTGCTTTTCGAAATTGGTGGAATAAAAAGCTCTTCCATAGTTGTTTCAAGAGAGATAAAGATAAAAGGTATATTTTATACTTGTTTAACCAAACAGCTTTCAGCTTTTCTACAGCTCACAACCCACAACAGCTTTTTCACAGCTCACAGCCCACAACAGCTTTTTCCCACAGCAACAGCTCAACCAAATAGGGCCATAGTTTGACATGAAACCTGACTTAAGCAAATGTGAATGAAGACTCATTGAGCTTGAATATTCCTTTAAATTCTTACATAGGGCACATGGACAGCACATGAAACCATCCCGCTTATTTACCTCGGCCACACCTAAGAAATAGTGCAAGCCCTCAATAAAGTCTTGGGAGCGGCGATCGACGTTGTACATCCAATGGCGTGACATAATCTGTATTACACGACAAATTATGAAAACCTTGAACATAATTAAGTATTTTATTACACAATATAAATGACACACACGGTTGATTAATTAACTAAGCCTGGCTACAACGTAAGCAATCCCAACTATCACTAAACAAACTAAAACTACAATGCACTTCAGTAACATAATTATTTCGTGATCGTACGCAACTAAAACAGACAAATTATTCTTCTGTTGAATATCAATAAGCTTCTCCTGCTGGCTCACTGCCTCATCATCAGCAGCAGCCGCTACCTCAAGCGCACCCAAATTCTGCACGTATGTAGCATAATCTTCCTCCCAGTACCAACCATCGCATCCATTGCCCTTCCACTGAAATTAAAGCCAAAAAATATTTAGTCAAAAATATTCAAGAAAAGCAGGTCAATTAGCCATAATTATAAAATGCGTAAGAAACTTACATCGCGATCCGGGCACTTGTAGAAAATACGACCCTTGTTGGGTCCCTGTCTCTTGACTCGGTACTCCATCACAATCTTCTGCTTACACTTGCCGCAGATAATGAAAGGGAGTTCTGGCCTCAGTCGTTTCGCAACCGAACAAGAGGCCGAGGATCCGGTACCAGTTGTCATCTACTTTCCATACTTATTTTTGCAAACTAGTGTAAATTTCATATTTTCTAAAATGATATATTTAAACAAAACTAGTACGGATTTCACATGTTTCAATAAATAACCATCCGTACTAGTTGGCCTTGCTTACGTGATTATCTCGGCCAGCATTTCTCCACCGGACAGCACCGTACTTGGCCAAGGAAGAGCTCCGATTCTACGAGAAAGGAAACACGGTCTTTCACGACCGTTGCCGCTCTCCCTCGTAGAATCAAAGTTCCTCCTTGACGTCCGTTACCGCTCGGCAGAGAACATGTTGGCCGAGCTGAACACGGTCCGCAAGTTCAACTAGTACGGATTTTCTATAATTTTCTAACTATTTACTAAGTTTTTCATTTCATGGAAAATTTAATTCTAAAAAAAAGGCATGATTTCTAAGTAGTTCATTTCATGGAAAAATAATTCCCAGTGACCTGCTCGATATTGGCGAGCTCGCGGACGTTTAGGTTGCCGAGGATAGTAACATTTGTAGATGACATTTGTAGGTCTGAAGTTATCAAATATCCATCAAATTATAGCTCAAAAACATATTTCAATAAATAACCATCCGTACTAGTTGACCTTGCTTACGTGATCAACTCGGCGAGCATTTCTCCACCGGACAGCACCGTACTTGGCCAAGGAAGAGCTCCGATTCTATGAGAAAGGGAACACGGTCTTTCACGACCGTTGCCGCTCTCCCTCGTAGAATCAAAGCTCCTCCTTGACGTCCGTTACCGCTCGGCAGAGAACATGCTCGCCGACCTGAACACGGTTCGCAAGTTCAACTAGTACGGATTTTCTACAATTTTCTAACCATTTTCTAAGTTTTTCATTTCATAGAAAATTTAATTCTAAAAAATAAAAGGCATGATTTCTAAGTATTTCATTTCATGGAAAAAATAATTCTAAGTGACCTGCTTGATATCGGCGAGCTCGTGGGCGTTTAGGTTGCTGAGGATAGTAATATTTGTAGATGACATTTGTAGGTCTGAAGTTATCAAATATCCATCAAATTATAGCTCAAAAACATGTTTCAATAAATAACCATCCGTACTAGTTGACCTTGCTTACGTGATCATCTCGCGAGCATTTCTCCACCGGACGGCACCGTACTTGGCCAAGGAAGAGCTCCGATTCTACGAGAAAGGGAACACGGTCTTCCACGACTGTTGCCGCTCTCCCTCGTAGAATCAAAGCTCCTCCTTGACGTCCGTTACCGCTCGGCAGAGAACATGCTCGCCGAGATGAACACGGTCCGCAAGTTCAACTAGTATGGATTTTCTACAATTTTCTAACAATTTTCTAAGTTTTTCATTTCATGGAAAAATTAATTCTAAGATCACGTAAGCCACCGGGGACGAGGATGGCGCGTGCTCCAGCGAGGACGAGCGAGGCGTGATTTTGATGAACTAATTTAACTTTTGTTTATCCAAACATATATGCAAATCATCATGTGATTTTGAGCTAAAAATGACATATAAAATCATAATAAAGTCCAACATATAAAGTTACACATGCATCTACATCGCAAAATGAGATAAGCTATTGACAAAACATATGAGGATTACGTTTGTTGCCTCCAAAATCGAAGAGCAACACCAATGGAGGGGGAGAGAGCAAGAACAACAGCAAGCTGAAGAACAGAGGCAGTGAGTTTGAATGGAATGGCTCGGGCTCGGGGAGGAAGAAATGAGCTGAATTATAGGCCAGGATAATTAGTCCCGGTTAGGGGTCCAAACCGGGACTAAAGATTAATCTTTATTCCCAGCCGGGACTAAAGATCCCTGCCCCACGAACGACCGTTGGGCAGGGACCTTTAGTCTCGGTTGGTATTACCAACCGGGACTAAAGGATCCTTTAGTCCCGGGGGCAAAAAATGCCGAGGCTAATGCTAAATTGGGACATCGTTCTAAAGTCTGTTCTCTAGTAGTGAATGGCGACCTTCTCCCGGACGAAGTGGATGTTAAGCTCAGTGTGCTTGGTTCGCCGGTGGTGGACAGGGTTCCTGGACATGTAGACGGATGATATATTGTCGCAGAAAGCCACTATCGCTGATGGAACCTTGCAGAGGAGCTCGTTGAGAAGATGACGCAACTAGGAGCACTCGGAGACGGCGTTAGCGATGGCTCGGTACTCGGCCTCGGTGCTCGACCTTGACTCTGTGGTTTGTCGCTTGGATGACCATGAGATGAGTGAATTGCCAAGAAAGATGCAAAACCCAGACGTAGAACACCGTGTGTCTGGGCACCTAGCCTAGTCAGCGTCGGAGTAGGCGGTGATCGTCGGTGTAGGCGCGGCACGCAGCTGGATGCCGAGGCTCTTTGTGCCCTTGACATACCGGAGGATGCGTTTCAGCATCGTCTGGTGGACGTCCCGCGGTGCGTGCATATGGAGACAGACTTGTTGCACGGCGTACACAATGTCTGGACGTGTGATCGTCAGATATTATAGAGCGCCGGCGATGCTCCCGTAGGAGATGGCGTCATCGATGAGCTTCCCATCAGCAGCAGATGCCTTTGGCTTCGTGTCCACGGGCGTGGCGATGGAGTTGCAGTTTGCCATACCGGCATGCTCCAGGAGGTCCTCGGCATATGCAGACTGTGATAGAAAGAAGCCCTCTTTGTTGCGTCGAACGCTAATGCCGAGGAAGTGCCAGATCGGGCCCATGTCCTTCACGGCAAAGGCATCGTGGAGCCAGGCGATGACATGTCTAAGGAGCGTGGCCGAGGATGCCGACAAGATCATGTCATCGACGTACAGAAGAAGATATGCCGTGGCAGCGTTGTGGTGGTAGACGAAGAGGGAGGAGTCAGCCTTCGACTGGACGAAGCCTAGGCTGATCACATGCCCGACGAAGCGGTTGAACCACGCCCGTGGCACTTAGCGGAGGCTGTAGAGCGACTGCAACATGAGGCAGACGTCGTCGGGCCGCCTGGGATCGACGAACCCAGTGGGTTGCTGGCTGTACACCTGCTCTTGTAGGTTGCCGTGAAGAAAGGTGTTGGAGATGTCGAGTTGATGAACCGGCTAGTTGTGCGTCATCACGATCGTGAGAATGGTGTGGATCGTGGCTGGCTTCACCACCGGCGAGAATGTCTCACCGAAGTCGATGCCGGGCCGCTGGTTGAACCCCTGAATGACCCATCGAGCCTTGTATCGCTCTAGGGTGCCATTGGGATTCATTTTGTGCTTGAAGACCCACTTTCCGGTGATGACACAAGCTCCTAGTGGTTGCGGGACGAGAGTCTAGATCTTGTTTGCCTGCAACGCATCTAACTCTTGTTTAATGGCAGAATACCAGTGAGGGTCCTTGACGGCGGTGTGGACACTCTGAGGGATGGGGGAGATGGTTGCCGAGGCTGCCATGGCGTACTTTGGGTTGGGTTTGTGAATCCCGGCACGCGCACGAGTGATCATCGGGTGTCCGGGAGGCACGGGGGCGGTCGACGTCGTGGCCGGTGACACCGCGGTGCTGGCAGCAGGTGACGTCGCAGCGGTGGACGCCGCAGTGCTAGACGCTGGAGCCGTTGTTGGTGAAGTCGCAGCACTGGTCACAGCAGTTGTCGCAGTAGAGGGTGTGGATGGCTCAGTCGTGAGCACTGGTTCCTGACGCGCGGTGCGTGCACGCGTTGGATGGTGCGGTAGATCAAGGTCCAGGCATGGTGGCGACGGTGGCGGAGTTCCGTGGTGCGGCACGGTGACCGCGACGCCGCGGGTGCCACAGGTTGGTGGAGGAAGTGGCGGATCACAAGCCACTGGTCGCGGTGCGACGGCGGTAGTAGTGGTAGTGTCACGGAAGGGGAAGACCACCTCGTCGAAGACGACATGTCGCGAGGTGTTGACCTGACCAGTCGCGATCTCGTAGCAGCGGTAGCCATGATGGTCCGCCGGGTACCCGATGAAGATGCAGAAAGTTGAGTGCATGGCGAGTTTGTGACTCGACGTGGCGATCATGTTGGGGAAGCACCGGCAGCCAAAAACGAGGAGCTCATCGTAGGAGGGCGCCACGCCGAAGAGCAGGGCATATGGCGTTGTGGTTCCAGTGGCACAGCATGGACAACGGTTGATCAAGTAGGTCGCCGTGGCCAGCGCCTCGGCCCAGAATGCCGGCGGAGCTGCACTGTGAATAAGCATTGTACGCAAACAATCGTTAACAGTGTGGAGAATATGCTCGACTTTCCTGTTTTGCTGCGATGTGTACGGGCAGGAAAGACGGAGCTGAGTGCCGAGAGAGGAGAGGAGGAGGCGCATGGCGGTGGAGTCATACTCCCGGCCATTGTCTGTCTGGAAGGCGAGGATCGACAGACGGAATTGAGTATGAACATAGGAAATAAACACTCAAATAGTTGGAAGAACATCAGATTTATTGCGAAGGGGAATTCTCCATAGATAATGAGTATAATCATCCAGAAAAATAACATAATACTTGTAACCTGAATGACTAAGAACAGGTGACGTCCAAACATCAGAGTGAACTAATTGGAAAGGGAAAAATGTCTTTGATGCAGAATCGGTGAAAGGCAGGCGAACATGTTTGCCCAGCCGGCAAGAAGAACAAGAATGAGCATCAGATTTATTACAACGAAAGGTAAAAATTTGCAAAACTTGAGAAGTAACTTGATGGCCTGGGTGTCCCCGTCACTGACGCCACTGGGACGTCGCCGAGGATGCATGAAGAGCTTGATGATGTGGGAGGTGGAGGGGGTAGAGGTCGCCGCTACTTTCACATCGGAGCATCTCCGCTCGGGTAGAAAGCAACAAAGATTTACTAATTTACTAGATTAATGTCCGTGCGTTGCACGAAAAAATAATAATGGTTAGATAATTTTGTTGAACGAAAAGGTGCAACCTAATTGCTCACATATGGCCCCCTATACTAATAGGCTCGTAAATGATTTTTTAAGCACTCAGCGGCTATTCAGAGAAGCAAACATAACAGTTCTGATCCTTTTGAATTTAAAAAGATGAGGACACACACTAATCTGCGAGTGCTTCAAGTAGATTTTGAAGGGACCGATAGTCTCTACACCTAATATATCTGATAGTATGTAAGTTAGTAGAGCTAACTATCATTTGAGTTTGATCAATTCATCAACGATACATCTATGCAGTTCACAGTCTGAACACTGCCGTGGAGGAATTTGTGGATGTACAAGTAACTACAAAATAGTTAACCAAGGTATTGGAAAAAAAAGGAAAGGGAACCTGAGATCGAGTCCCTCCTCAAGCTGCTGTGCGATGATGCTCGATCTGCTCCTCGACGTCTCGGCGTGCTCCGGCGGCGCTCGGCATGCCAAGGCCAAGTTCCTGTCCGTATGATGCTCGTCGTGCTCAACATCATGGCACGCTCCAGCGGCGCTTAGCGTGCCAAGGTCGTGGAGGTGGGTGCTGTCTGCGTGCTCGTGGAGCTCCTTTCGCGATGCTGTTAGCCGCGTCACCAAGCGTTGGCTCCTCCTGCTCAAGCGGCAGTGCAAGTACCCGGAGGTCTAGTCGTCTTCACGGAGCATGCGCTGGCGGTGTCGGCCGTGTCGTGGTCCCCTTTTTTTAGGTGTAGAGAGCCGAGTTGGAGATGTGGGCGTGGGCGGTGGCAGAAGGATCTCGTCCCTTCGCGGACTCCGTTTCCATTTCCGTTTCGCTATGGCCATAGCCTCTTTCAACTTGCAGCATTCCAATCCTCATGGGCCTTCGGATCCGCGTGGAAGGAGGTGCGTCCGCAACGCACAGCGCCGCCACGCTCGGACCCTCGCTGTCCCCCATGCCAGATCTTGTCCCACGCGGACTCCGCTTCCGTTTCGCTGTTGGCAGTATGTTCGTTTGCTGTGGTTCGTCGTAAATAATTCTAAATTTTCAGCTGAAACAGTATTTTTCTCTCACACAAACTAGCCAGCAGTACTTCTTCACGAACCAGCAACGATACGAACCAGCCAACCGAACAGGCTGCCTCTTCCATCTTGCAGCATTCCCCATGGGCTTTTTCGGATCCGCGTGGAAGCACTAATAGAGAACAGACCTTTGATCCAAGGGTCAAATCAGGCTTTAGTCCCGGGAAATATTGCGCCCGGGACTAGAGAGACCTTTAGTCCTGGTTGGTGGCTCCAACCAGGACTAAAGGTCCTTGCCCAACGGCTCCTGCGCCAGGTCATTGTGGCAGGGGACCTTTAGTCCCGGTTGGAGCCACCAACTGGGACTAAAAGTCGACCTTTACTCCCGGTTGGTGGCTCCAACCGGGAGTAAAGCTCTTGTCCTGACTAGTGGCGTAGCCCGGGACTGGAAAATGACCTTTAGTCCCGGTTGGATCCACCAACCGGGACTAAAGGTCCCCTTATAAATCTTGCTGGCCGTCTTCTTCCTCCCGAGCCCGCCCGAGAGATTCAGTTCAAATTTAAGCAGTGTTCTTGCTCTTTCTCCATCCATTCTTCGATTCCTCCATCGATTTCTTCGATTCCTCCGTCGATTCTTCGGTTCTAAAGGTTACCAACTTCATACTCTCATGTTTCACCATTGTCTTATCTCATTTTGTTCACTATATATATATGGTTCTTTATTGTGGTTTTTTTCATTTGTAAGTAATTTGAACTCAAAATCACTTCAAGCTTGCATATTTACATGAAGGAAGGTTAAAGCAGCTATTAAAAACTAGTATTCACCGTTCATTTGTAGCATGTATAGCACACTTCATTGTTTAGAGATATAGAGAATTTTAGAGTTTTTTTAATTTTATTTGTTTATAAAATGAGAAATTTATAGTGTATTAAAAAATGAGTATAGAGAGTAGATGACAACTGCTTTCGGGTCCTCGGCCTCTCATGGGTTTCCAAAGCGACTTAGGCCGGGCCTCCCACTCATTGCATGCAGCAAGTGTTGTGATGAGACAAAGATTGTGATGGAGTACCGAGTGAAGAAGGAGGGTTCCAACAAGGGTCGTATTTTCTACAAGTGTCCAGATCGCAATGTGAGTTATTTTATCGTATTTAATGACTATGGTTAGTTTATACCTATTTTCATGATGGTTGTGATTAAAGTTCTAATTTTCTGTTTTAATTTCAGTGGGATGGCACTGGATGTTCAGGCTTCTACTGGGAGGAAGAGTATGTTGAACTCGTGCAAAAATATCTTGAACAACAAGCAGATATGGTGGCTAATGAGGCAGTGATCCAGCCGAAGAAGCCCAAATATGTTGAACAAACGAGGGATCTGTCTGTTTTAGTTGGGATTGGTCGTAAAATCCTTGTGCTGCTGAAGTGCATTTTAGCTTTAGTGTTTTTAGTGGTAGTTGGGATTGTCTACATTGTAGCGAGGCTTTCTTAAATTTATAGCTTTTGTGGTGGTATGTATGTTGTATAATTAACTAATTATGTTCTAGATTTTAATACGATATTTATGTCATGTAATGCAGATGAGTCGACATTGGATGTACAATGCTGATCGTCGCTCCCAAGAGTTCATGGACGGCGTGCATTCTTTGTTACGTGCGGCCGAGGCAAATAAACGTGATGGTTTCATATGCTGCCCATGTGTCGTATGTAAGAATACGATGGAATATGCTAACTCAAAGACTCTTCATTCACACTTGTTCAAGTCGGGTTTCATGCTAAACTATATTTGTTGGACGAAGCACGGAGAAACCGGAGTTGTAATGGAAGAAGGTGAAGAAGAACAATGGGGAGATGATGACATTTTTGCTGAATATGGTGCCTTCAATGATACTGCAATGGGGGAAGCTGAAGAAGAGGTGGGGGCAAAGGAGAAGCCCGCTGAAGAAGAGGTGGGGGCAGAGGAGAAGCCCGCTGAAGAAGAGGTAGGGGCAGAGGAGAAGCCCGCTGAAGAAGAGGTAGGGGCAGAGGAGGAACCCGCTGATGATCTTGGTCAGGCCATTCGTGATGCACAAAGAGAATGCGAAAGTGAAAAGGAGAAGATCAAGTTCGACCGCATGCCAGAGGATCACAAGAAATTGCTATACCCAACTTATGATGCGGGGCAAAAAAAGTTAGGTACCACATTGGAATTGCTGTAATGGAAGGCAAAGAATGGTATATCTGACAAGGAATTCGTGAAGTTACTAAAAATCCAAAAGAAGATGCTTCCGAAGGATAACGAATTGCCCAGCACTACGTATGAAACAAAACAGGTAGTCTGCCCTTAGGATTAGAAATCCAGAAGATACATGCATATCCTAATGACTGCATCCTCTACCATGGCACGGAGTACGAGAAGTTGGATGCATGCCCTGTATGTCACGTGTCGCGGTATAAGATCAGGCGAGATAACCCTGGTGATGTTAAGGGCGAACGTCCCAAGAAGAAAATCCCTGCCAAGGTTATGTGGTATGCTCCTATAATACCACACTTGAAACATCTTTTTAGAAATATGGACCATGCAAAGTTGTTGCGATGGCACAAAGAAGACCATAAGGTAGACAATATGTCCAGACACCCTGCTGATGGGTCCCAGTGGAGAGCAATCGATAGAGAATTCCCCGAGTTTGCAAGTGACGCAAGAAACTTAAGGTTTGCTTTAAGTATGGATGGTATGAATCCTTTTGGGGAGCAGAGCAGTAGTCACAGCACTTGGCCTGTTACTCTATGTATCTACAATCTTTCTCCCTAGTTATGCATGAAGCGTAAGTTTATTATGATGCCGGTGCTCATCCAAGGCCCAAAGCAACCTGGCAACGATATCGATGTGTATCTGAGGCCACTAGTTGAAGAACTTCTACTTTTGTGGAACAAGCCAGGTGTACGCGTGTGGGATGAGCACAAGCAGGAGCACTTTGACCTACGAGCATTGTTGTTCGTAACAATCAATGATTGGCCAGCTCTAAGTAATCTTTCAGGACAATCAAACAAGGGATATAATGCATGCACGCACTATTTCGGTGACATGAAAGGTATATTCTTGAAAAAGTGTCGCAAGGTCGTGTACCTTGGGCATTGACGATTTCTTCCTGCAAATCACCCCGTAAGAAAGAAAGGCAAGCATTTTAAAGGTAAGGCAGACCACCAGACAAAGCCTCGCAACCGAACTGGTGAGGACGTCCTCGATATGGTCAATGATGTGAAAGTAATATTTGGAAAGGGACCTGGCAGCCAACCTATTTCAAAGGACACCAACGGTCACGCACCCATATGGAAGAAGAAGTCCATATTTTGGGAGCTTTCCTATTGGCAAGTCCTAGAGGTCCACAGCGCGATCAACGTGATGCACCTGACGAAGAATCTTTGTGTGAACCTGCTAGGCTTCATGGGCGTGTATGGGAAGACTAAGGACATAATTGAAGCACGACAGGACCTGCGGTGTTTGAAAGAACGAGACAACCTGCATCCAGAGAAGACAGATGATGGACGCCAGTACTTAAGTCCTGCCAGCTACACTCTTAGCAAAGAAGAGAAGGATAGCTTGTTTGAATGCCTAGATAGCATTAAGGTACCGTCTAGATTCTCCTCGAATATAAAGGGTATAATAAATATGCCAGAGAAGAAATTTGGACACTTAAAGTCCCATGACTGCCACGTGCTCATGACTCAATTACTTCCAGTTGCATTAAGAGGAATTCTACCGCCAAATGTACGTCTAGCCACCGTGAAGCTATGTGCATTCCTCAATGCAATTTCTCAGAATGCAATCGATCCAACAGATCTAGCGAAACTACAGAATGATGTGGTTCAATGTCTTGTCGGCTTTGAGTTGGTGTTTCCTCCTTCCTTCTTTGATATCATGACACACCTCCTAGTTCATCTGGTCAAGGAGATTACTATTCTTGGTCCTGTGTTCCTACACAACATGTTCCCCTTTGAGAGGTTTATGGGAATCCTGAAGAAATATGTTCACAACCGTGCTCAGCCAGAAGGAAGCATCGCCAAGGGCTACAGAACAGAGGAGGTCATTGAGTTCTGTGTTGACTTCATTCCCGATATTAACCCGATTGGTGTTCCTGAATCGTGACACGAGGGGAGACTAAGTGGAAAGGGGATACTAGGGAAGAAAACATATATTGGTAAGGGTGATGATTATTTTAATAAAGCATACTATACAGTTCTACAGAACTCCTCCTTGGTAGATTCGTATATCGAGACACACAAGAACCTCCTTCGATCTGAGTTCTCAGGGAAGTCTGAAGCATGGATTACGTGTCAGCACATGGAAACTTTCAGCGATTGGTTGTGAAAAGAATGTCAGGGTGATGAGAGTATTGATGAGGAGTTGTATTTGTTGGCTAGGCAACCATCGTGGCATATCCTCACATACAAAGGGTACGAGATAAATGGGAATACATTTTACACAGTAGCACAAGATAAAAGGAGCACCAACCAGAACAGTGGTGTCCGCATAGATGCCACCGACCCTAGTGGGAACAAGCAAACATACTATAGCCGCATAGAGGAGATATGGGAACTAGACTATGCATCTCATTTTAAGGTACCTTTGTTCAAGTGCTAGTGGGTAAAGACGACTGGAGGCGGCGTAGCAGTCGACAACCAGTATGGAATGACAATAGTGGACCTCAACAATATTGGGTACAAAGGCAAACCATTTGTCCTTGCGAAGGATGTGACTCAGGTGTTCTATGTCAAGGACATGTCTACAAAACCGAAGAGAGGGAAAAACGACAACCACCCAATCAATGATGAGCCAAAGCGCCACATAGTTCTTTCAGGAAAAAGAAACATCGTTGGAATCGAAGACAAGTCAAACATGTCAGAAGATTATGAAAAGGATGACCGAATTTCACCCTTCACAGTGAACAAAGACCATAGCATCCAGCTAAACGATGAGGACACTCCATGGTTACGGAACGATCATAACCAAGGGACATACGTCAAGAAGAAGTTCATTACTGTGCCGCTTGATATATATATATATATATATATATATATATATATATATATATATATATATATATATATATATATATATATATATATATATATATATATATATATATATATATATATATATATATATTGATGTTCAATAGTGTGTATTAGAGATATTATGTAATAATTGTGAATTTATGTTTGATGTTGAATTATGTCACGTTGAAATGATGTGAAAACAAATTTATGTTTAATGTTGGGATTATGTCACGTTGAAATGATGTGAAAACAAATTTATGTTTGATGGTGGGATTATGTCACGCTCAAATGATGTGAAAACAAATTTCCAGTCGAAACACAAGAGTTTTTCTAAATTTAATTAAACACTATATTTTTGCATTATCAAAATAGTAATTTAAACACTATATTGTGTTTTAAAACTTGTTAAAAAAATTAAAACTTTAGGTCACATAATTTTCCTGTGTGCAATAAAGCAAAATAGAATCTATATATTTTTAAATATTTTTATGTCTTTTATTTAATTTTCTGTGCAATTAACTATCCTTTTATCATTTGTGTAAAAAGAAATATATTAAAATCCTAATGAATTGGCGAGCAGCGAAACTGCAGTTTGGCTGCCCGCCAAAAACCTTTAGTCCCGGGCGCCACCACCAGCCGAGACTAAGGTGCCACCACCAGCCGGGACTAAAGGTTAGTCCCGGGCGCCCACCACCAGCCGAGACTAAAGGTGTGACCTTTAGTCTAGGCGTTAACAGGGCTCGGGACTAAAGGGCCTTTAGTTCCCGGCTGGTGGTGGCGCCCGAGACTAAAGGTCCTCTCCCTTATATAGCCTCTGCGCCTGCCCCGGCCCCTCTCTCCTCCTACCACTGCTCGGCCAAGCCCTAACAGACCCGTCGCCGCTCTCCGATCCGCCGCCGACAGCCGCAATCCTCGCGAGCGCCCGCACGCACACCGGCGCCCCCACCGCCCCGACGTGCACGCCCCCGACTAAGCGCGCTCTGCCGACACGCCCGCCCCCCCCGAACCACCCCGGCCCCGGCGCCCCCACGCCCCCTCCACCCCGACGCTCGGCCCCGACGCCACACTACGCCCGGCCCGACACCACGCCGCCCCTGACGCCGTGCCACGCCCCCTGACGCCGCCCCTCGACGCACGCCGCCCCTGACACCCAACGCCACGCCGCCCCTGACGCCACGCTGCCCCTGGCGCCCGACGCCACGCCGCCACTGATGCCGCGCACGCGGCCTCCTAACGACTCCACCCCGGCCCGGCCGGCCACGACGCTCGCGCCGCCACTGACACCACCCGGCCCAGCCACTGACATCGCCCTCGTCATCACCGCCTCCAGACGCCCATCACCGCCGACCCCTATGTACGTCGATCGTCACCGCCGACCCCTACGTACGTCGATATGTGTTTGCATGTGATATATGCAGAGGAACGCCTCGTTGTGTTGTATGCGGAGCAACGCCACTTCGTTGTGTTGTATGCGGAGCAACGCCGCCTCGTTGTGTTGTATGCGGAGCAACGTCGCCTCGTTGTGTTGTATGCGGAGCAACGTCGCCCCGTTGTTGTTTATGCGGAGCAACGCCGCCCTGTTGTTGTATATGCGGAGCAACGCCGCCCCGTTGTTGTATACCCTAGTGAGAACAACGATTCGCCCTAGCGAGAATGACGATTCGCCCTAGCGAGAACGACGATTCGCCCTAGCGAGAACGATGAATTCGCCCTAGCGAGAACGACAAATTCGCCCTGTCGTTCTCGCTAGAGCGAATTGTCGTTCCCGCTAGGGCGAATTCGTCGTTCTCGCTAGGGCGAATTCGTCGTTTATATGACTTGTTTACATATATGACTTGTTTATATATATGACTTGTTTACATATATGACTTGTTTACATATATGACTTGTTTATATGACTTGTTTATATATGTGACTTAGATTTATTTTGTATATGACTTATTGTACATATATGACTTGTTTACATATATGAATTGTTTATATATATGACTTGTTTATATATGTGACTTAGATTTATTTTGTTTATGACTTATTGTACATATATGACTTGTTTACATATATGACTTGTTTATATATATGTGACTTAGATAAATTTGTATATGACTTATTGTATATATATGACTTGTTTATATATGTGACTTAAATTTTATTAAATTTGTTAGATATGGCTGCCCCGGGAGACAACATGGAGGAAGACATGATGAATATTATTGCCAATGCTGGTGAGCAGGATGTTGATGACGGAAGTCAATACCTAGCTCTTGAAAATGAGCAAGAAAATGTTTTGCAAGAAAATACAGGCGAGGTATATATACTAAATATATATTATATGTGAATATTGTATATATTTCTGTGTACAAAAGATATTTATTTATTATTTTTTTATATGTAGCCCTCTAGATCGGCGACCACAACGGCAAAGAGCAAAAATGTTCGAGGACCGAAGAAACCACTGGAGGGCTGGTACATAATATCGGAATTCAACATCGAGACAGGCGAACCACTTGGTCCACATAAAAGGAAATTCGTGGAACACTGTGGGTACCTTGTAAGGGACAGAATTCCGATCAGTATCCGTGAATGGAAGAAAAAGATCAACGAGCCTGATCTTAGTTTTGTCTCTGATGTTGACAAGAATTTGCTCTGGAATGATATCCTTGCCCATTTCTCGTTGCAAGCGGATGATTATGATGATATCAATGATGATGAATTGAAGGAGCTAGTTCGATCGTGGGCTATGAAGAAGATGGCCACACAATTCCAGACTTGGAAGAAACACCTATACAACACATACATCAAGAAGAACGAAACGCCAAATTTCAATACTGCTACGGGCCCGATCTCGAAACAGAGGCCCTATTGGAATGATTCCGTAGAGTACAAGACATCAGCAGAGGGTGAGGCACGGGTGAGAAGGAACCAAGAGAATGCCCGAAAAAAGGTATACCACCATGACATGGGATCAGGTGGCTACGATACTGCCATTCCGAAGTGGCAAAAAATGGAAGCGGACATTATTGCCAAGGGGATCGAACCAGAATCAGCCAAGTGGCCCCCACGCTCGAAGAATTGGTTTTTCGGTCATGGGGGAAGACTCGACCCACAGACCGGTCTAGCAGTGTATGGGCAAAAACTCGAAACAGCAACACGTCGATTGGCTTTTGCTATAGAAGCTAAAGAGATTGGTGTGTTCAAGCCCAATAGAGAGAAGGATGAGCTGACGTATGCCATCGGGACTGCTGAACATACTGGCCGAACCATAGGCTTAGAATGCAACACTCCATGGGTTCATGGTTTCCCTAATGACAGGGAAACCTACCGAAGCCACCAGAGAAGCAAGGAGGAGCAAGCAGCGTGGGTGACAATGTTGGAGGAAATGGTGCTTGAAGCAAAGGAGCGAGAAAAAGCAATAGAAGCAAGAATGCAGGAAGAAATCAGAAAGCAAGTGCAGATAGCAATAAGTGCCCAGAGGCAGGCATCAGAGCCAGGAATGAATGTTAATATTAGCCCCCCTGGTCAGTTGAAAAGCAACTGCGCTTCCACTGAGCTGCCAAAGCAAGATGACGCAGCGCTGTGCTTCCCCGTGGATGATGTCACTACTCCAATGATATCAATTGAGCTACATGTTCCAAGGGGGAATGACACAATCAAGGTCGCTGTCGGTGTTTTTACTCCTCTAGACCCTACCAAGACACCAAGAATCCATGGAGCACCAATACAACCTGAATATGCTAGGGTCGCAGTGGATAAAGTGAGCAAAGGTTATGAGGATCTAGCTCTTGACATTCCTAGAGGTGATGGAGAGAAGACTCTAGGAGAAGCAGAGAAGGCATATATACTATGGTGCAAGCGCTACATCATTATCCCTGGGGCATCTGCTCCACCGCCAGCAGATATTAGATGCGAACAAAAGTTAACAAAATAAAATTTTGATAATTTTCTATGGGCATGACTAATAATAAGCATTTACTTATATCTCATTATTTTTTGTACTCACAAAGCAGGGCCTCCGCCAACCAAAGTCCAGTTGTTGCTTCTCCCGACCATCATAGTGCTTAGGGCAATGATGACGTCTTCGAAGGCACTGCTGCATCCCCACCATCTCCAACTCCTCCGCCACCTCCAAGGAAGTCCACAACTCCTCCGCCGAGGTCTCCAACGCCTCCGCCGCCTCCAAAGTCTTCACTGCCTCCAAGGCGGTCTCCAACGCCTCCCCCGCCTCCAAGGAAGCCAGCCCCCAAGAGGTCCGCCCCGCAAATGAAGCCGTTGCCCTGCCCGCCGGCAAAGAAGCAGAAAGCAAATACTCATCCAATTATTCCCCAAAAACTATCTTATGAGAAAAATGAACAGGAATTAAAGGATGCAGTACAAAAAGAAGTGACAGATTTCTTTGAAGGTGCAAAACAGGCACGACGAGCGAGGGAGAACCCGGAGCCATCATACTTCTTCCTACCTCCAGATCAGCTAAGAAAGAAGTTGGAACAAAAAAACGGGATTCTCTTAAGAGCGCCGCGAAACAACCGATATCGGACTATGACCGCTCTCTCACCAAGTCATATGAGGCGGCGTAAAAAAAGAAGAGAGTAGGGAAAGGTGTTGCACAACTCGGACAACAATCGCAACAATCAATCCCCCCTTGTGGTTCCTAACGAATATGGTTCAAACTTAAACTTAGTGGAGGAGGTATGCGGCTATGAGTCGTTTCTTCGGTTTTATGAGGACACTGGTTTGAACCTTGCCGAAGTGCTCGCTGAAGGACCATCTGCTCCGGAAGTGGATCCTTACAAGAAATTTGTACCAGGCCAGAGTCTATACAACCCAGAGAAATTAGGTGAACTGGGTACGTAAATGTACCTGCTAAACGGGTGGTACATGTCGGCGTCTGATGCGGGACAAATCTATCTTTCTGTCAGAATTAGAAACCACCATTATTTCTGTGGCAATGACATTATCTATGTCGAGCTTCCAGATTTACACCAACTATGCCACCTAGACTCTCTCGACAAAAGTCTCATTAGCTGCTATTGTCTGTAAGTGTGATTATTTTCTACTATATTCACAATTTCTTTACTATATATTCACAATATATATATTCACAATTTTTATGTATGCAGATATGAGATGACAGAACTTAGAAAGAGAAAGGATAATGATGTTGGGTTCATTGATCCGTATGTCGTATACAAACACCCTAACCCTCCGAAGGATTATAAGCCTCAACCTAAGAGAAATCTCATGAATTTCTTAGTGAACCAACGCGACAAGAAGGAGATACTCTTCCCCTACAACTTCAAGTGAGTGTTATTATAAGTAATTAATGTCGATCATATATATGGGACATCAATATTTCCTTACTAGCTAGTTACCTCTCTCTCTCTCTCACACACACATATTATATATATATATATATATATATATATATATATATATATATATATATGCAGCAATCATTGGATATTGATGGTCATCGATATGGCCAATAGTAGATTGAAAATCTTAGACTCGTTGAGAAAACCGCAAACGGAGTATCAATATATGATAGATATTATACAAGGGTAATTAATTTAGTTTCTTTATAACAACATATATATATAATGGCGCCGATCTATCAACAATTATTAAAGGTTAAATTATTTTTTTATTTTATTGGGAGCAGGGTTTGGAAAAGGTTCATTGAGGAACAAAAAATGAAACATTGCAAAGCGTCAATGGGTGTAATCGCACACAAAGTAAGTATTATAACTACACATTTATATTCAATTAACACCATATGATGATTTCAATTCACCCTAATTGATTTTTTTGTCGTAAAAGTGGGTTCTAAGGCAGGAGCATGGTAACAACTACTGCGGATACTATGTTTGCGAGTTCATCATGACGTACTCAAAGAGAACTCCTGAAGAGCAACTCAAAGTACGTATATAAATACTTTTTTCTTTATATTATTTCGATCGTATATTTATAATTTCTTTATTGCTCTCATTTGTATAAGTAATTACATGAGCAATACATACATACATATACATACATACATATATATATATATATATATATATATATATATATATATATATATATATATATATATATATATATATATATATATATATATACTTTTTCCTTTAACTTTTATTGAAGACTGAATGGTTGAGGAAAAGAGTCATACGACTTGACCAACTTAAAGCAATTCGAGAGACTATAGCAGGATTTCTAAATGACCAGGTCATCAACCCCAACGGCGAGTTCTACAATGATCCGAACGAAATGTGGATGCCAAATCTAGAGGAGTGAATTGCTAAGGACATAAACAATTTATATATCAAACCTTTGTAATATATATATATATATATATATATATATATATATATATATATATATATATATACATAAAATAACGTATGTATATATATGATCATCATATATATATGCATGTACGCGTATATTCGTTTGTTATTTATGTACAAAGTTCGAACGAAAACTTATGCGTGCGAAGTACACATATATATTACTATTAGCAGCGTATTCGAAAATGTATTTTAATATAAAAAACTAATCATTAAATGAAAAAAGAAACCAAAAATAGAAACCAGAAAAAGAGGAAAAAAAGAGGGACATTTAGTCCCGATTGGTAGCACCAACCGGGACTCAATGTCCTGCCCTGTGATGGTCCCTGGCCAGGTCTGGAGGCCTCTTTACTCCCGGTTGGTGTTTCCAATCGGAACTAAAGGTCCCCTTTAGTCCCGGGCGTCAAGCCAGGACTAAAGGAGGGTACCTTTAGTCCCAAATTGGTGCTCCCGATTGGGAAACCAGGACTAAAGGGGTTTCCCAACCGGGAGAAAAAAAAAAGCCTTGCAGTGAAGGAGGTGCGCCGCCACGCTCGCGCCCTCGCTGTCCCCCGTGCCTGGCCCTGCATGATGCGGACTCCGAACGACGCAAACTCCGCAGGAGCGTGGCCACGCGCTGAAGCGGGGCGACGGGTACAGAATTGCCTTTCGTTTTTTCCATATGCAAGTGCTCGTACGTATATGTGTTGCAACCGGCCACGAAGATGTAGAGAATTGCCTTTCCAATATGCAAGTGCGTACATATTAATGTATTATTCCTTTCAATTATGCAAGTGCATACGTATTCCTACCAGCTTTTGTTAGAGCTATATGGAAGAGTACCGAATATTTTATTCTAAAAACACATGAAGTTTTGCAACTCCTAAAAAAATATAGGGAGGAACAAATAATACCATCTCTAAGAGTTTCAAATATTTTTATCTCAAAAAAATTTTGTGCCACACTTTTTTTTCGCTAACCGGTCACATATTTATGATATTTTGCATCAGGAATCCTGAATTTGTTTCTATACCCCTTTAAGCCCTACCAACAGATCTTTCTCTCTTGTGCTTTTTTCACCTAGAACCCTATCTTCCCTCCTTTTCCTTTCCCACCCCTTCTACTTCTCAGACTCGGAGCTGGGCGACGGGCGGGGCAACGCAGACGATACCCCTATGTATTATTTTAGTGTAGAGTCATCATTGCACAAAATTAAGTTAGCGATTTCGTACTGTTATTATTATGTCTGCGCGTGTTTAGTTTCAGGAAGTTGGAATTTGGGGCTACTGTAGCACTTTCGTTTTTATTTGGCAATTAGTGTTCAATCATGGACTAATTAGGCTCAAAACGTTCGTCTCGCAATTTCCCACCAAACTGTACAATTAGTTTTTTTTCGTCTATATTTAATGCTCCATGCACGGACCGCAAACATTCTATGTGACAGGTACTGTAGCACTTTTTGGAAATTTGGGGTGGAACTAAACAAGGCGTCTGATGACATCAAGCTAGCTTGCGCCTGCGACGTCAGATCGCCAACAACTCGGGCATTCTGCTGAGCTACATCGCCGACTTCGCGCTCGCCGGCCTCCCCACGCCACTCAACTGGCGCCTGATGATCGGCATCGGCACCGTCCCTCCTCTATTCCTAACGGCCGCCACCGTGGTCGCCATGCCAGAGATCCCGCGCTGGCTCGTCCTGCACGGCCACCCCGACGAGGCGCGCCGCGTGCTGGCGCGCACGGTGGGGGACGCAGACCGCTGGCTCCAGGAGAACGTGACGTCCGTGCAGGAGGCCACCAAGCAGGCGGTGGGCTCCGGCGGCAGCGGCGGCGCGCCGCCGTCGACGAGCGTGTGGCGCGAGATCCTGCAGCGACCGAAGCCGGCCGTCCGGCGCGTGATGCTGGCCATCCTGGGGCTGCAGGTGTTCCAGCAGGGGTGCGGCGTGGCGGCCATGGTGCTGTACGCCCCGCCGGTGTTCAGCCACGTCGGGATCACCTCGGAGCGCGCTGTGCTCGGCTCCACCGTGCTCCTTGGCGCCGCTAAGACGGTGGCGATCGTGGTCCCGCTGTTCCTCGCCGACCGCCTCGGCCGCCGACCCATGCTGCTCACCAGCGCGGGCGGCATGGCCGCGTTGCTCCTAGTCCTCGGCCTGTCCATGCGCGCGACCACGGCCGTGGCGTTCATGGCGACCTTCTCGTTGGGGTTCGGCCCCGTGATCTGGATGTATGGGTCGGAGATCCTGCCGCTGCGGCTGCGCGCGCAGGGGACTGGCGTTGGGATGGCGGTCAACCGGGTTATGAGCGCCGTCGTTGGGATGACCTTCATCTCCATGTACGAGGCATGGGCATGGCCAGGACCTTCTACATCTTCACGGCACTGTCCGTGGCGGCGTGGGTGTTCGTCTTCGCGTGCCTGCGTGAGACCAAAGAGAGGAGCCTCGAGGAGATGGAGGCACTCTTTGACGCCGGTCAGTGGCGGATCTAGGATGAAAATCTAGGGAAGTTTAAGTTCACACGGGGACAAAGACAATGCTCCAGCATCGCCTTCAACCTCAGCTCAACGCTCAAGCTCCTCCTTTCCATCCTCCAATAGCAGAAAAATTTAGGGGGGCTAAGGAGAGGCTCCACAGGCTCAGCCACGGTCAGGGGGCTCGAGCCCCCAGCCCCCCCTGGCAGATCCGCCGTTGACGCAGGTGCCGCGTCGTCACCACGGCCGACGTTGTCGTGACGTTCTGGACAGCGAGTACACGTATGCATCGTGTCCACTCGCGGAACAAACACGTGAAGTTGTCAGGTGTGTAGCGTAGTGGTTATTAAACGCCAAGGTTAGATTCGGGCTAGTATAATTGTTGCTAGCAATGATTCTGTCGATGTATAATTTTGTACTACATGGAATTGCATGCCAGAAAACAAGATTAGTGACGCGTCTAAATAGTAATTAGTGACGCAGAAAACATGCGTCTCTTACATTGCGTCTCTTACATTGCGTCTGTGATGTGTACACATTAGTGACGCGTAAATACGTATCACTGATTTGAGTTACCAGCGACACGTCCAGCCAAAATGCGTCACTGATTTGAGTTGCCAGCGACGTGTCCAACAAAATGCGTCACTGATGTAATTTACCAGCGACGCGTGTAGCCGAAAACACGTTACTGATGTGGGTCTCATTAGCGACATGTATAACCAGGACGCGTCACTGATAACAATTCAGAAAAAACAATAGAAAAAGAAAAACCCCTACTTCGGTCCTATATACATCAGCCACGTTTCATCTGTTTCAGCAATCAAATTCTTTATTACAAACTTTAGATACAACTTATGAAGCAATCAAATTCTTTACAAACTTTAGATACAACTTATGCTACAAAACATCTACTCAAGGAGCTGTTACCTAGAAGACTCCTATAACAGTACATAAGCAGATAACACATAGTATAAGGAATGACCCAACTAATTCCATGAGGCAACCTGCTTTAGCCAAACAAAACAGTAGACATGCAAGTCTCCGAAGGCACCTCTGTATTAAACTTAATTTTTTTTCCTATGGTACTCGATGACAACCTGCATTAGAAAAAAATGACACAATAAGTTAAAATGATCACAAACACATAGGCATTCTAATATAAAATTTCTTGTTACTTGTTCTTTATGGCTAAACTGGATTCTAAAATGATCAGAGAGGTGTCCAAGCTGGATTAAGCTACTTGTCACTTGTTCTTGATGGCCTATAGCAACATAGAATTTCTTTCTAACAACATAAGGTCCCTAACAGTAAGTGTTTTAATCATTAATTAGCACTGAGTTAATAGCGCTAACAGTAAGAAAATTTACCTGTAACTGCATGAACTTGACCCAACATCTTCATATGATAAACTCGGTCCACCATACTTCTTGTCACTTCCAGTCTGTAGAGAGAACATCTAGAGTTAGATATAATGAGAACAATAGCAGGATTCAGTACATTACTAAGCCTGGCAGTGAGCTACTCCAAGAGGGTAATATAGTACATAATTTAAGACAACACCTACATAATCTACTCACACAGAAATGTCATTGTGAAACTCTTATGTATACACACAAGACCATGCATAGCTATCAATACTTTGGAATGATAAACAACAGCAATGACAACAGCTGTGACACCAGCTAAGCACTCTTCATGCAGCTCTGACTGCACAAATTTAGAAATATCCCTACTTTGTTTAAGGGCCAAGAGCTAATTCAGTGCCTAATATAGTCAAATAGAGCTCACAAAAATCAACTTGATGCTGTTTTGAAACTTGGAAAATTTTCTAAGTCCTAAACTGGTTTTCAGTTTCAATGAACACTACTTTGGAGCATTTTCATTTGAAAACCGTTGGGAATTAGATCAAACTTCTTTAAGCAATTTTATAGTACTCACATAGCTCTTTACAATGGTGTAATTAGTTTGACAAACTACTGCACGGATTAGGAGTAATCAGGGGACAAAAATCGAGTTTCAGTTACTATTTCAGGTCTGAACTGGCCCTTGACCACGCTCCGTCGTGGCCTACCGGCGCAGGCCACGCGCGCCACGTGGCGGCCGTACGCCGGCGCTGACCCGCCCTGCCGTGTAAAAAGGGAGAGCACACGGCTCTCCACTCACCGTCGCGCTCACTCTCGGTCTCGTTCTCTCTCTCTCTCTCTCTCGCCCACGTGTCGCTCCAGAGCAGAGCAAAGCAGTAGCAGCGTCACCGCTGTGCCTTCGCCGACCGAGCACACCACGACCGCAGCACCGCCGTTCGATTCGTCTAGCATGTAGCTCTGCCGTGACCTACTCCACCTCCCCGAGCAGCTAGCGCCACCATCCGAGCTCAGGTGAGGCCACATTGCACCACCGTTGTCACCACCATGGTCGCGGTGCACCACCGAGCTCGAGCTCGCCCATGGTCAGCCCCAACTAGTGCCTCTCCGACCTCCCTCTCCCTCGGTTTGTCTTCACCGTAGGCCCTAGAAGCTAGTGCTGCAGCCAATTGAACCGCTACCGCCTCTTCGGCGCCGGAATGCGCATCCGCGCCCGCCATGGCCGCGAGCACAAGTTCACCATGGCCAAACCTAACTAGTCCCCCTTCTCTCCCTCTTGTGCTCATTTTCGTACCACCTTGAGCCCTAGTACCTTAACCCTAAGACGAGTGCATGTCGCCGGTAGTCACCTCATCGGAACGGCAAGTGCCGCCGCCATGCACTGGGCATCACCTAGCTCCACGCAAGTGATCGGACCTCATCGCTGCTCCATCGTAGCCCTGAGCCCTAACCTTAGTTTTCTCTAAATGCGCTAGAGCTCCGACCGAGCTTTGGTGAACTCGACATTGCCAGAGACGACAGTGACGCCGCCACGTAGCTCCACCGAGCCACCATGGCCGCCGTCGAGCTAGCTTTGGCAAGCCCCTTAGACAACAGACCCCTCCAGTCGGTGCGTGTGGTGATGGGGAGCACTCCGGTGCTCACCTCATCATCGTAGACCTCGTCGTCGTTGTTGGCACTTCTATCGAGATTGAATGTATTCCTCTCACTTAGCTAGCCAGATAACTTGTTTCGACCGCATAGCCAAGTAGCTCAACTCAGGCGGGGCCCATTCTATAAAAGTGCGCACTCTAGATGGTAGTAAGGATGTGTGGGGAGCCAGATGTGAGCCTAAGGGCAGGCTGGGCCTAAACGTCCTAGCAGCTGGTTGTCCTTGATTGTGCGGCATTGATCGAACTCACGACATGTGCACCTGAGTTGTACCAAAGGTGACCTAAGGCTACTGTGGCTGGTAGGCCTGGGTTTGTGTTAGGAATATTGCTGAACTGGTTGCAACCGATTCGAATCTTCGTCTCTCCCGAATAGGGAGAAACTCGACTAACACCAGCATCATAGTAACTGGACTATGGAATTTAATGGTTATAATGAACATGGAAATGTTATACCGGCTATGGTTATTATTGTTATGCTACATAACTACATATCACATGTTTGGCATAGGTTAGATGCTAATCTAGAGATGAATAGCTACAATTAACTTGGGACTGAATTATAAAATGTATAGCTCAACTAGTGGTTTTTATGCAAAATTTTGTTAAGCTAGCTCCACTTATAAAGCCTTGCATGATCCTTGGTGTCACTTTATTTTTGGTTTATGACGGGTAAGTCTAGCTGAGTACCTTCTCGTACATAGGGTTTATTTTCCACTTGTTGCAGATGGTACTATATATCATGGGTACTGCAAGAATTGCTTCTCTCCCACCGTGGAGGAGTAAGGCCGCGGGCAAGGCTCCTCTATGTTGTCTTACCTATGATGCTTTTGTTGGACTCGATCACAAACTGGCATGTATTTGAACAAGGGTGTGTGATGTTAGTTTTAAAACTATATTGCTTCTACTACTACATTTGAACTTGGGTTGTAATAACTCTTTTCGTACTCCGAGGTATGTTGAACTACTTGTGAACCTATGTAACATGTGGCTTGTATGTTGAATCATGTACGATCTTGGTTGTATGTTGGATTATTCGAGATCCTTCGTGATACTCAAAGGACTATAGGGTTTATATGGGCTCAAGTGTGACAACGCGATCGCCTCGGTGGTTGCCATTGTAGTTGTGCCTCTTGTAAATTGGTCGGTTCTGCCACAGCTGGTATCGAAGCAAGATTCAATATTATTTGCCATATGTGTATTTAAAACAAAGGTTTTTGTTTTACAAAACTAGTTTTGTCAACTTCTAGTTATGTATATAGGTGTTCAAATCTAAAATTTAAATCTAAAGTGTGCCAGTGATCATTTCCTTTATGCCAAATTAAGGATTTCAGTTGGCTTAGTAAGTACTAACTTCGGGGGTTTACTTTCATGCAGTTTTTCTTTTGTTGTCCATACGGCGTGCTATTGTGTGTGTGCCATTCACTTGAATGCTAATGTATGGATCAATATACCTCTACACCCAGGTAAGTTGATGAGTGGCATGACCGTAAGATGTGAGCGTGCGGTCTAAGGGGAGAGGTAGCTTTGATACTAAAGTATATGTATGTTTCATATATATACGGAGGTATTTAATTGTGGGTTAGCTTTGATACGACTATATATGTATATTTATATGTATGTATGGGACGTAATTACTTTTGGGTAGCTTTGATATGGAAGTATATGTATAATGGGTATATATATATGGAAGTATTTAGCCTGCAACTTAGAGACCAGATTTTTGTTTCCGCATATATATAATTGTGGGGCTAGGCTAAGATGAAATTCTTGTGCAGGTACATTAACAGCGAAACGTGTAGTCCGACTAGCTACACTTATATTATGAGAGAACATATGTATGCCACCGTGTATATCACTAGAATATTAGTATTTTCCCAAGTTTGTGAGGATGTATAGAACATGCATGCATCATGATAATTCATTCATTTGCATACTGCATTGTTTCTCCCCTTATAAGTTTCTTATTCTGTTAAATAACTCTTTTCTAATGTAAGGTTGTTCTCACAAGAGTTGCACCATAAATTTGTTGGTACAGATGGCAGCACCGGTGGGGAATGACACTTTCTTGGATGTGTTCGGCACCCCTGCCATACTCTAGAGAGTGTTGCACTTCGTGGGGTATGCGGAACCACCCCGTTACTTCTAGATGAAGGAGTACCTAGAAGGACAGTCATGGTTTGAAGTGTAGCTAACTATCCCTACTCGTACACAAGCACCCCTATGGTAGGAGTGGAAAGCAGAATCCGAGGAAAAAAAACTCCTTGGGAAGGTGTCTAAGTGGTTGCCTTTGAGGTGCTGAGCAAGATCTGTCAGTAGCACGGGGATGAGCTTACCGGCAGTGCCGCTGGTACTTTTCCTCGGGTGGATCCATCTACAGCAGTTTGGGCACAGCACAACCGCAATGCGTTGATCCGAGACCGAGATGAGCGGGCAGAGAGTTCTAGTGCTGCTATGAGTGCTATGTTCGATGTGATGAAGATGTTTTATGCTCATCAGGACACCCAAGACTTCTGGTAGGAGTCCTACACCACTTGCATGGGTAGGCTCATGAGGGCCGAGGCTACACAGTGTCAGCTCAGGAAGCGTGCCCATAGGCATAGGAGGGCGGCTAGAGCAGCTACTGAAGACAGGAATGCAGCCTAGGCAGCAAGGGCTGATGATTAGGCTGTGCTGACAGGACTGTGGGAGCAGCTAGATGCCGCTCACACCGAGGTGTTTACTACTATGCGCCAATGGATCCTAGCTAACAACTACATAGCCCTGGCAGAAGCCGCACGTGACATGGCCGAGGCTGAGGCCGCGTAGCAGGCATGTGTTGAGTGGGATTTGCGTCATCAGCTTGCTCATGCCTAAAACATGGTGGTTGATTTTTAACATGAGGTGCATTATCTAAACAACCAACTGCACCTGATCCTTGATGAGGAAGGAGAAGATCTAGAGATGTTGGAAGAAGATGATGGTTGGGGGGAAGAGGAAGTGCAGCTAGTAGAAGATGAAGTGGATGATGCTATATCCGACCTTGACAGCAAACATGCTGACGAGTAGAGCAACTTCCATGACTAGCTTGATGCGCTAGATGTTATCCTCTGCTATCTTATGTAATGGACCGATAGTTTAAGTTTAGTTTAGTTAATGCAACTTTGATGTAATATTAGAACACTACATGGTTAGTCCATGATGGTTTGAACTCTAATGAAAGTCTAGTTTCATTTTACTGGCAAAACATGGTACGCATGCGAACGTGTGGCGATAATAATAAGTAATAAGATTGGTGGTGTCAGGTTGTGGAAATGAATTGTTGTGCCTCTGTTTTATTATATGAATTTTAAATTCTCTTCAGTAAATTCAGTTTGGCATGATTATACAATTCTTCTGTAATCTCGGCATTATCCAATAATTACTTATTGATGCAATGTTGTAGATGACACGAACTTGTATGTGGGATGGTACCAGTCAAGGTGGTAATGATGACTACCTACCACCACCGCCCACCGCAAATGAGTTCTTCGCACAATTCCTAGGAAACCAACGAGCCATGGAGGAGACACTGTGCCATGTTGCGTAGAACATGGCCCGTGCCCGCCAACGGAATCAAGGTCCCAAGCCGAATCAATATAGCACATTTAAGGACTTCCTGGACACAAAGCCTCCCATCTTTAAAGAGGTAGAAGAACCACTTCAGGCTGATGAATGGCTGAACACCATTGAATAGAAATTCCGTCTTTTGAGGGTCACCGAGCTGATGAAGGCCGAGTACGCTTTGCATCAACTATAGGGACCTATAGGTATTTGGTGGACTCACTATTTGTCTGCCCTACCTGCTGGCACTAATGTTACTTGGGAGCAGTTCAAGACAACATTCAGGGGACACCATATACCCCTAGGGCTGATGAGGATGAAAGCAACTGAATTTATGAGGCTAACATAGGGGACAAAAACTCTCACCGAGTACATGCATGCCTTTAATAACTTGTCAAGGTATGCACCAGAATTTGTGAACACCGAGGAGAAAAAGATAGAGAGCTTCAAGAGTGGACTTGGCACCAAATTAATGGAGACCATGGCCAGCTCTAGTGTGCCACTTATAATGAATTTGTCAGCGATGCTCTCACTCAAGAGAACTAGAACAACTTGCATGCTATAGCAAAGGGGCGCAAATGAGCCGCTAAAGCGGGTGCCTCAGGTTCATCTCAGTCAAAGGCTCCCATGGCAACAAGGCCACAGTTTTGTCCCCCTGCACCTAAGTTTAGGCCTCCCCAAAAGAAAACCCAGTCCAGCCAACCTTAGAAGGTGTATTGCAAGTCCTTCACCATTGCCCTACCCAAGGGAAACGCATGCCAAGGAAGCTCAGCTGGGCCAAAAAGCAACTAGCCCTGCTACAACTGCAATCAGACGAGCCATTGGGTCAAAGAGTGCCCCTATACTAAGAAGGGTGGAAATCAAAGTTAGGGTGATCAAAGGTAGGCCGATGCTAAGGCATGTCCTGGGTACATGCACTATACCATTGTGGAGAAAATTCCCATAGGGGAAGTTGTTACTGCCGATATGTTTCTTGTGAACAAACACCCTACAATTGTTTTGTTTGATTATGAGCTTTGCATTCATTCATGAGTCGGACATTTGCATCTCATCTCCATAAAAGAGAGGGAGTATACTACCAACCTCATAGTATTGCTAGGGTTAGCAATAGATGTGATCTTGGGTATGAAATGGATGAGTGGTCACATTGTCCTTATTGACACTTCAACTAGACCCGTCATGTTGAGGGAACCAAAGGGGAGTAGTGCTTTTCTAGTGCCACTTCCCAGGAGTTTTGACCTCCAGAACTTATCTTGTGCTATCCAAACCATGACTCTCTATGATATCCCAGTGGTATGTCAGTTTCTAGATGTGTTTCTAGAGGAATTGCCTGGTTTACCACCAGATAGGGATGTGGAATTTAGAATTGAGCTAGAACCCGGTATAGCACCTATCTCTAGAAGACCCTATAGGATGCCACCAAATGAGCTAGTCGAACTCAAAATATAGTTACAAGAGTTTTGGACAAGGGCCTCATTCAACCTAGTTCATCTACATGGGGTTGTCCGGCTTTGTTTGTGAAGAAAAAGGACAAGTCATTACAGATGTGTATGGATTACATGCCACTCAATGCCATAACCATTAAGAACAAGTACCCTTTGCCCCGTATCCATATCTTATTCAATCAATTAGCAAGAGCAAAAGTATTCTTCAAGATTGATTTGAGATCAGGCTATCACCAGATTAAGAGCAGGCCAGAAGATGTACCTAAAACAACTTTCTCAACTAGGTACGGCTTGTATGAGTATCTCATCATGTCTTTTGGACTAACAAATGCTCCTGCCTACTTCATGTATTTGATGAATTCGGTATTCATGAATGAACTTGACAAGTTTGTGGTTGTGTTTATTAATGACATCCTGGATTTAGGGGCCGTTTGGATTGGAGGAAAGTCATAGGAATTTTGGAGGAAGCAATTCCGGAGGAAAGGAAACGAGAGATGCCGTTTGGAACAAAGGAAGCTTCCCTACCATTCCAGAGGAAAGGAAACTGCTTGCACACAAAACGCAGGAACGAGAAAATCCACTCCGACCCAAGGGAACGGAGGGAACGCTGCGCTCGCTCTCTCGACTCTCCCACCACGGGCTTTCTTCCTCCTGCCACTGCCTTTCTCCCTCCTACCATGGCCTAATCCCTAGCCACATGAGAGCACACGGACGCGCTCATCGCCCTCCACCTCGGATAGATGACAAATCTACGACTTCAAAGTGCATTTGGGGGACAAAAACCAACTCCACCCCTTCCGTCTGCAGCACTAGAACACGGTCTTGGTGTTCCCCAATCTGGAGGGGATGGCGAGATCTCACAAGAAGAAGGTAATCAATTTGATAACTAAGTAGCCCTTGCTGGAATTTCTTCCGTGCTTTGTTACAGATTGGTTGGGATCTCGTTCATAGGTAGAGTCCTAGATTAGATCCGAAAATACTAATTTATTTTATTTTCCCCTAATTCGAGATTGCATCTGCTAGTTTGGTAATTCCAATGCATGGTTAAACTCATGAAGTTTGTTTATCATAAAACAAATTGCCTTTCCTCCTTTGCATTTTTTAGTCCGTGGCATTCATCTTTCCCAATATTATTTGAAACTGAAAATTTGTGTATCTGAAATTATGTTAGGCACCACAAGAACTGTTAGTAGAGCAAACTGGAACCATCAGAGGATTCTTTATCTTATTGGACTTTTAAAACAACACGATGTACCAAGATTTCGGACAAACAATGCATGGAGCAAGGATGCATGGACTAGTATGGTTGGTCAGTTCAATTCAAGATTTTCTTTAGCATTCACCGTGGCTCAAGTAAAACAAAAGGAGCAAGATTTGAAGAAGGAGTTTCGAGTTGTAAAGGAATTGCAAGAAGAAAGTGGTTTTGGTTAGGATTCTAGTAGAATGATGGTGACTGCACCTGGAAGTGTATCGAGGGGGTTAGAGGAACGTTGAAACAAAGACACTCTTCTTCGATGGCGAGATAAATCATTTCCATACTTTGATGATCTGTTTGCTTTATATGATGGTGAGTTTCAGTTCATGGATCTAACTGCCTATATTTTCATTAAACATTGTTGCACCTATACTTAAAATTTTCTGTACATATTTGTACAGGTCGTTATGCTAAAGGAAGGAGTTGTCATGGAATGGATCACTATGCGAATAAGAGAAAAACAATGTTCAGAAGTTCCTACATCACTTTCACCTCCACGATATGTTCCTGTTACCACATCGCCCTTGCATTTTGATATTGAGGGGCAAAGAGATGATACTAATTGGTTTGGCACTGATGAATTTAGTCCTTTCTCAAATATAGTTAATGACTCTACTTTTAGTGCCTCCCCAGAAGGAACCCAGCCACAAGATTCCTTAAATCAAGAGACACTTGCCCCAGAACAGTTTTTAGTAACTTAACGTCGCACTTCCCGACCATCTAGTTTGACTTCAGAGATGGTTGATGGTAAGCAAGGAAAAAAGAGAAAACCAGTCGTACTGCATTGACTAATGATTTCCAGGAGAGGTACTTAATGCTCAAAAAGGAAGAAATTCAGCGATTTGCAACCATAGAAGAGAAGAAAATGGAGGATCCATATAGCATCAAGAAGTGTGTCACAGTTCTTGAAGGGTTGCCTAATCTACAAATGGAAGAGATGATAAAAGCAACAGACATATTCAAAGAAAATCCAGCAAACAGGGAAACTTTTCTTTCATTTTCTCATGATGAAACAAGGCTAGGATGGTTGCGCAAACAAATTTAGCTTCCGAAAATCAAATTCACATGTGCGCAGGTAAGCTACATGGTTCTTTTGTAAGTAGAAATGGCTAGCATAACTAGCACGTCTTTTGTATAGTGTAGAATTGATACTAACATGCCTTTTGTAAGGTAGTACAAACTAAGTTACATTAAATATTTGAACTTCTCTATCGCTGACTTGTTCTTCTTGAAATGTAATCGTTCCACATCCTCATTGCTATTTCATCTCTCATATCATTCCTAGCTTGGCGCAAATTGTTAAATGCTGGCACATCATTACTATATTCGTCGTCGCCTTCTGGTACATCTTGCATGTTACTTTGATTGATATCTTCGTTGGCACCATGCGCCAATGACATATCTCCATTGTATAGCCGTATAAAATTATGAGTTACACAACAAGCTACAGAGATATCAACTTGTGTGTCAATATCATATAATGATGCAGCCTTCAGTATGGGGTACCTCATCTTCAATATACCAATGATTCTCTCTATATGATTTCGGAGTTGAGCATGTCGTAGATTGAATAATTCCTTGTGATTTTGTGGTTTTTGTCCAGCCCTTCCCTATTCTTGTAGATGGTATCTAGTTCCACGATATGGAGCAACAAATTCTGGTGTGTTAGCATAGCCTGCATCTACTAGATAGAATTTACCGGGAGGGACACTAAATCCATGGTTAAGTGCATCTTGGAGAACTCTTGCATGTGAGTGATGTAAGTGCGTTGAGCACTGATGTGAAGTGCCAGCTAATTGTTTCTCCACTATGTTGAAAAATATCTTGCAAAGTTCGATTGGCTGCATTTTTTGATATGGCATAAAGGAATATGCCTAACTACTCTTCCACAGATACATACCTTGAATCAACAAGAAGGTTATTTTCACGCAATCTTTGAACAAGAGCTTGAAAAATCTCTCTTTCCATATGGAACCACCTTCTGCATAGGGCCTCATGCCCTGTCAGAGTTTCATGAATAAATGTGGCTCCATTTCGGATAGATGTGTGTATTGCTTTCTTCTTAGATGATTGGGATGAGGTTCCTTCTGCTAGTGTTGGGTGGATGAGGAAAATGAATTCATCTTCATTTTGTGATCGTCAGCGATAATTTGGATCCATAGAAAGAAAAGCACCTCCTATCACTACAAGGGATGAGAGATGTACAACTATGCAAGTGTAAAGAATGAACACGTACATGTGCTTGTGTCTACTACTTGTCTTGCTAGTCTGGATGGGAGGTGCAACTCTCCATGGTATGCAGCAGCATGCTTATATAGCGCCGAGCAGCAAGCAACGACTAGAATACATGAGCAATTTCTGACCAAGCAACGGCTAGAATACATGAGCAATTTTTGACCTGGCAAGCCAACGGCTACTGGCTACAATGCACGAACAGCATCAGACCAGGAAAGAAACCAATGACTACTAGTGTATGCCAATGGCTACTTTGTTCATTGAAAAATGTGAAGATTCAAATTCATTTCCTACAATCCAAACAGTCCAAATGTTTCATTCCTATGGTTTCCAATCCTGTAGTTTTCCACTTTTTACTTTTCTTTATTCCTATGTTTCCTACCATTCCTCTGTTTTACATTCCTTTGTTCCAAACGGGGCCTTACTCTAAAAATGAGGAAGATCATGCCGAGCATCTAAGGATCGTCTTATCTAGATTGAGGGAGCATAAATTGTATGCCAAGTTTAGCAAATACAAATTTGGGTTAAGGAAAGTACCTTTCCTAGGTCATGTACTATCAGGAAATGGAATCTCTGTAGATCTATCTAAGGTGCAAGAGGTCATGTATTGGAATGCCCTGATTTTGGTTCATGAAGTTCGGAGTTTTCTAGGGCTGGCAGGCTACTATCGTCGCTTCATTCTAGATTTTTCCAAGATAGCTAAGCCCATGATGAGATTGCCTTAGAAGGGCGAGAAATTTATGTAGACCCCAGAGTGTGAAGCTACTTTTCACACTCTACGGACTTTGCTAACTACCGCTCCTGTTTTGGCACAACCCGATATAGAAAAGCCCTTTGATGTGTTTTGTGATGCATCAGGAACCGGTCTTGGTTGTGTGCTAATGCAAGAGGGCCAAGTCATTGCCTATGCTTCTCGACAGTTTACAAAGCATAAAGTCAACTATCCTACACATGATTTCGAGCTTGTAGTAGTTGTTCATGCATTGAAGATATGGAGACATTACTTGTTGGGAAATGTATGTCACATATACACTGATCACAAAAGTCTCAAATATATCTTCACACAACTGGAGCTAAACATAAGACAGAGAAGATGGCTAGAGTTAATCAAGGACTACAACTTAGAAGTGCATTATCATCTAGGCAAGGCGAATGTGGTTGTAGACGCCTTAAGCCGCAAGTCTCATTGTAATTCCTTGGAAGCACTATTTGAAGATGGATTTGATCTCTTACATCCAGTTGTGTACACAATATCACTGTCAGTTGCTCACTTGAGAGAAAGATCATCGAAATTCATAAGACTGATGGAGGTGTGTTTTACATCAAGAGAAAGATCAAGGTATAGGAAACCAAGCATTTTAGACTAGATGAGAGAGGTGTGCTATGGTTTAAGGATCAACTTGTAGTACCAAAGGATCATGAGCTTAGAAACCAAATCTTAGATGAAGCTCACTCTTCCAAATTGTCTATCCATCCTGGTAGTAGCAAGATGTATCAAGACTTGAAAACACGTTTTTGGTGGACAAAGATCAAGAAATAAATCGTAGCCTATGTTGCTAGGTGTGATACCTATAGCAGAGTTAAGGCAGATCATCTGAAACCTATTGAACCACTCCAACTGTTGTCCATTCCTGGCTAGAAATGGAGGGAAATAAGTATGGACTTTATTATAGGCCTCTCACACACACAGCAGGGTCATGATTCTATATGGGTCATTGTGGACCGCCTCACCAAGTTGGCACATTTTGTACTGATCTGCACCAAGTATCATGCTAGGAAGTACGCTGACCTATATGTTTCTTAGATTGTTAGGTTACATGGGGTACCAAGAACCATAATCTCAGATCGAGGACTATAGTTTATAGCTCACTTTTGAGAACACTTGCATAAGGCTTTGGGAACTAAACTAATCAGAAGTTCAGCGTAAGGCATGTGTTATATCCTCTAAAGGATCATGGGAGAAGTGGTTATCTCTCATGGAATTCTCTTATAATAATAGTTACCAAGAGAGTATCAAGATGGCTCCTTTTGAAGCACTTTATGGCCAAAAATGTAGGACCCCCTTGAACTGGGTTGAGCCCGGGGAAAGGAGGTACTACGGTATTGATTTTGTCATGGAAGCTGAACAACTGGTTCGAATTATACAAGGCCATATTGAAGCATCCCAAGCATGACAAAAGAGTTATGCTGATAAAAGAAGAAGGCCACTAACCTTTGGAGTGGGAGATTATGTGTACTTGAAAGTTTCGCCCATGAGGGGTGTGCAAAGGTTTGGAGTGAAGAGAAAGCTTGCACCCAAGTATGTAGAGCCGTATCAGATTATTGAACAAAAAGGAAATGTAGCCTACAAGTTACAACTTCCCCTAGAGATGAGTGCTATTTTCAATGTCTTCCATGTTTCTCAGCTGAGAAAATGTCTTCGTGTGCCTAATGAAGCCATTGAACCAACCAATATTAAGCTCCAATCAGGTTTGACTTATGAAGAGAAACCAATAAAGTTTTGGAAGAAATGGAAAGAGTAACCCAGAGCAAGGTCATTAAGTTCTACAAAGTGGTGTAGAATAACCACAGTGAACAAGATGCAGCATGAGAAAGAGAGGATTATCTACGTGAGGTTTACCTCGAATTTTATGAAAAATGGTAGGTCATTCAAATCTTGGGGCGAGATTTTTATAAGGGGGAAGGGGCTGTAACACTCTAGTGTTAAGCTTGCACTTTGCACTTGCATTTGCATGAGCATAAGCATCACCCATCCATTCATGAGCATTAGCATATGAAATTTCATTTCATACACTCTATGTTATCACATGTGGTGCTTACTTATACATGTATATGCTTGTGATCATGCTTGACTAATGCAAGTGATTGTTGTTTGGTAACTAAAACACCTTAGACACACTTAGGATGGAAAATGGAACCATGTTTGTATTCATGATCTAGCCCAATTATGCTTCTAAGTGTTGGTTTACTTTGAAATGCCTTTTTCATGATGCTAGTTTGACCAAAGTTGAACAATAGCTTAGAGAGCTTGCATGGCTGTGGGACCTTAATAAAAGTTGTAGCTTATCTTATGAGGAACAAACTTTGTTTAAGGGCTAAGAGCTAATTTAGTGCGTAATATAGTCAAATAGACCATACACTCGGGGAATGATTGCCCCAAGACCCATGATGACGCTGCATTCATCAACAGCGGGTTCCGACAGGGTAAGAACGGGTGGAACAATCAATCCCGCCCGCAAGGAGGCAATAATAATTACAATTCAAATTTCAATTCAAACCAACCCTCCTCGAAAGACCTAGTCTTAGGCCAGGCTAAAATTAATGAAAATATCACTGAAAAGTTGATGTTTAATGATAAAATAATTGAAATATAAATTCTGAACTTGAAAATTTATCCTCCTCTGTTAAGAATCAATTAAGTTTTAATAAAATGATCAAAACACAAATTGCTCAAATAGCTACCACTATTCCTGCCAACCATTCGGGGAAAATCCTGGGGCAACCTGAGAATTCCCCCGATTTTGTTCACGCAGCTGCAGAGCAATGAAGGAGGAGAAGTCTTGCGGGCGGACTACAAATGTCGAGCCCTTGCCGAAAGTAAATCGGTAGTTATCTTTTAAAAATTCAAAAAATAAAAAAATTAAATTTTTAAAATTCAAAATTAAAAATTTTGCTTCAAAATAAACTTTTCAGAAAATAAAATAAAAATTATTTTTTGATAGTATAGTTTTTTCTCTTATCATTTCTCATTTTTAAAATATTTATGAAAATTCAAAAAATAATAAAAGTTTTGTGGAAAATCATTTATGAGAAGAGGGGGATTCGACAAATTGCAAAACCCCAATGGCTAGCTCTTAGGGAGCCGTTGGGAGCAACCGGCCAAAGGGGGGACCAAGCGGGCGCACCAGAGGTGCGGCCGCACCCTTCCCGACGCCACTGCGGCTTCTGCTTCTCCAATAGCTAGGCATCATTGCTCCCACCCCCTCTCGGCCGGTGATTCGAGCTATAAATAAGAGAGCTTGGGTGTGAGCCCCCACTCACACACCACTCCCAAATATTCACTCCCTCTCACTCTCTTTGCTTCACCACTTGCAAAAATATTTTTTCCACAAAGCATGAGAGCAAGAAAACTCTATAGAAAAATCCAACGCTCAAGGCCACCAAGCCAAGCTCGTGGGTTGTTCTGACGTAACCCTGTTTTTGAGCTTGTTGTGTTGTTTTTGCCATGGGCAAGTTCGGCAGGAAGCTCACCGGTGCTTTCAAGAAGGCCGTGGGAGCAAGCTCAAGTCGCTCTCGCGCAAGCTCAAGCGTGCGCTACACCGGGCCCGAAGACAGCCTGATGCAGGAAGATGAAGAAACTGATCCGACAGAAGAGCAAGAACAACTGATGGAGGAAGGTGATGACGATCCCCACCTCTACTTGGAAGGAGACCGGGAGACGCAAGTGTACAAACTCATCAAGAACCGTGAGTTCATCCACACACCTGCGTATGACCCCAACTGTCGATAGAATATGCTCGGCAGTCCACCGAGGGGTATCCCACGATGGTAGATTTGTCGGTGAGGGTGCGCGTGATCAGGAATTGGATGGTGACACAAGGCACAGAGACAACAATTTAGACAGGTTCGGGCCATCTGATCGACGTAATACCATATGTCTTGTGTCTTTGGTGTATTATATTGATCTGGACGACCAAGTAGCTTGATCTAGATGTATGTATCTTGTCCGCTAGGGGACCCCTGTCTCTCCTTATATAGTCTGGAGGGACAGGGTTATAAGTAAAGTAGCCTATTTGGTACTATACAATGTCTTGCGGTGCACGCCGAGCAGCGCCGTGCACGCCTTGATCTTATGGGCCGGGCCACCTCTGATGGTGCGGCCCATGTCTTGGGGTCATACCCCCACAGCTAGTCCCCGAGCCTGACAATAGGTGACGTAGTCACGTGCTGCTAGGGTTAGAAAGTAGAAGACCAGCCAAACAGGTAGCCAGTCCCTGAGCGTAGCCTCAAGGTGAGAACAAGCACATTCACCGTAAGGTGAAGTGTGCCCACTTAGTCCCCGAGCCTGCTGGAAGATGAAGAATGAATCTTGTAGCAGGGTCAAAGAAAAAGAAAGCTTGCCGACATCGTCTAACATGCGCATATCAAGACCCCAGACGCGCCGCCCAAGATCAGCACCCTGATCCGAACAGCATGGAGCAACTTGATTGCACACCGATGAGACATAGCAAGATCTGAGCACCGAGGAGTCCCTGGCGTAGTTGGCGATGACTAAGCACTGAGGAATCGAGGAGTCCCCGGCGTAGGCAGCGATGTCCAAGCACCAAGGAGCGAGGAGTCCCGGCGTCGCTGGCGATGACCGAGCACCGAGGAGTGAGGAGTCCCCGACGTAGGCGGCGATGTCCGAGCGCTAAGTAGCGAGGAGTCCCCAGCGTCGCTGGCGATGACCGAGCACCGAGGAGTGAGTAGTCCCTGGTGTCGCTGGCGATGATCGAGCACCAAGGAGCGAGGAGTCCCCGACGTCGCTGGCGATGACCGAGCACTGAGGAGTCCTCGACGTAGGCAGCGATGTTCGAGCACCAAGGAGTGAGGAGACCCCGGCGTCACCGACGATGACCAAGCACCAAAGAGTGAGGAGTCCCCGACGTAGGTGGCAATGTCCGAGGACCGAGGAGCGAGGAGTCCCCGGCGTCGCTGGCGATGACTGAGCACCGAGGAGCGAGGAGTCCCTGGCGATGACCGAGCATCGAGGAGCGAGGAGTCCTCGGCGTCGACGGCGATGACCGAGCACCGAGGAGTCCCCGGCGTAGGCGGCGATGTCCGAGCACCGAGGAGTCCTCGGCGATGTTGGCGATGTCCGAGCACCGACGTAGCTGACGATGTCCGTGCGGTGAAGTGTGCCCACTTAGTCCTCGAGCACGAAGTATCCGTGCGCCGAGGAGTAACCGGCATAGCTGGCGATGAAGCATGAGAGACGAACAGTCTGGTCAACTGGTCGGCGGCGAAGTGAGCATTGAGTAGAAGCGACCGACGAACAGTCCGATCAACTCGTCGGCGACGGAGTCCATAAACCAGGTGGTCTGACCAGTTGATCGATGGAGAAGTCTGAGCACCAGGTGATTCGATCACCTAGACGATGATCCCGTAATACAAACATGTAGAACGGGTAGTACATGATGTAAAAATAAATGAACTCTAGAGAAAAATCAGCAATGTTGATGAAACGGCGTATGTAGTTCGGCGATCAGTTGGCGTGAAAATATATTTATGTTTGATATAAACTGCCCAAACAGTTAGTGTGTAGCTGAGTCTCCAGCCCTGGCTAGCCCATAGTCCATAACGTCGAGCGCGAAGCCCGTGCATGTGTAGGAGGAACAGGCGTGACCAAGGAGCCGCTGCCGACCACCCATAACGCAGAGCGCGGAGACCATAGCACGTGTAGGGAGGAGCTGGAGACAGGGCCGTCTCTGGAGGCGTCCGAGCATCAACGCGACTGTTCGGGGGTTCAGAAAATCGTTTGGAGAGCAAACATGGATAAAACAGTTCAGAAAAATATTATGGCGATATACGGAGATTGGAGAATATTTAAAAGAATATTAAAGCGTGACTTAGCTTTGGACAGAAAGTCTAGTTGGTGACGTATGGCGTTATCTGGTCAGCGTTGACGGCGAGCACCTAGCGGGCGATCAGTTGTTGGTGAAGCCAACCTTGGAGGTGGTTCTGAGATCGGATCTGCTGTCGCAGGGGCTGGTGTAGTAGCGATGAATCATCATCGTCGACCGGCATGAATCTCCACGAGATTGACGATGAGAACGCGCTGTTGATTTGAGGTCCATCTGGCTCACCATGGATCAAGCGCACACCCCTACCTGGCGCGGCAACTGTCGATAGAATATGCTCGGCAGTCCACCAAGGGGTATCCCGCAATGGTAGATTTGTCGATGGGGGTGTGCGTGATCAGGAACCGGATGGTGACACAAGGCACAGAGATAGCGATTTAGATAGGTTTGGGCCGTCTGATCGACGTAATACCCTATGTCCTATGTCTTTGGTTATTGTATTGATCTGGACGACCAAGTAGCTTGATCTAGATGTATGTATCTTGTCCGCTAGGGGACCCCTGTCTCTCCTTATATAGTCTGGAGGGACAGGGTTACAAGTAAAGTAGCCTATTTGGTACTATACAATGTCTTGCGGTGCACGCCAAGCAGCGCCATGCACGCCTTGATCTTGTGGGCCGGGCCACCTCTGATGGTGCGGCCCATGTCTTGGGGGTCATACCCCCACACCAACCTTTTCCAACAGATAGTATGGACCTCAAATTTGCCACCATCTAGAAAGCCGTTGGATGGGAGAACGTTGCTCCCGTTGACGAGCAAGGTTCTCTCCTCCTAACAATTCTATTTTTATGCACTTTGCAAGAAGTTAAGGGTGGGATTACTTTCCGTCTTTTTAGCAAGAATATTATCTTACATGGAGGAATCTCAGTTCTCACTTAGGCTTTAGTACAAAATTCTCAATTGACTTAGATCATGCTCTCAAAGGATTTAATCGCCATGAATTTTGGAGAGTAACTTTAGGTCAAAACGAAGTTGGCAAGTTTCAACATCGAAATATGAATATTCATCATCCTACTTTGAGGTTCATGCATCGTTGGATTGCCATGACTTTGTTTGCTAGACAGAACATTCGATTTGTTTATCATGTAGAAATGCAAATTCTCTATGCCATGCTTAAAATGATTAAAATTGCTCCTGTGAAAGAAATTTTTAAACATTGGTTAGAAACATTCAAGGCTTCTACATCTATCTCTTGCATGTCCCTTGTGACTCGTATTACCACTAGTATTGATGCAATGGATGGAGAAGATGTGACATACATCTCTACTCCAAGCATCAGTATTGATGAGCACTACTTGATGCAAGGGCATCATTTGAAATATGATGATGTAGAGAACCTTGCGTTTTTCTTCCCGGGATATACAAATGAGATTCTATTACCTAACCCGAAACTCTCTTTGTATAAATCCTCGGAGCTAACCTTCACTCTTGTTGAACAAGAGGAAGCACACATGAGTTCTATTTCTTGCAAGCAACAAGGAGTAGGACTAGGAACGATGCAGGCAGCTCTCATCAGCCACCACCAACACCAACACCACTTGTGCCTCAGGCGTATCATGCGTGGTGGTTCCCAGCCATGTAGACACCTAGGTTCATATCTGGGTACTAGCCTGGCTGGGGCACACCCTGCAACCACACGAGGATGGTGGATCGGGATGGCATGAAGCTAACGTTGCAGCATGGAGACATGCTCACTCCGACTCTGAGGGACTACCACCACCCAACCAGCCACGACAATCTAGTTTGGATCATCGCGAACTAGACAACATCAACACCCGCCTCAGAGGACTAGAGATCCACACAGGTAAAATACAAAATACACTTAACACTCATGTACAGGATACGACCTAGTGGTAGCTTCAGCAGCAGCAACAGATGGCGCAAATGAACGCGCTGCTGAAGCAACAGCACGACGCGCAGGTAGCCTACTGGAGGACCATGGGATACAATCCAAGACCATAGGCCATGAGCTAGCTTGGGGGAGGACCCATAGAAGTACCTTGTATCTTTTTTGTATTTTAAATTTTTGTATTTATTTTCTGCATTTATTTATTTATTTATTTAGCAATTGAAAAAATCTAAAAATAGAAAAAATGAAATATGATAAAAATACCAAAAATATGAATTTCACTCTCATATGTGTTTTAAAAATGTTTAGTTTCTTCTAAGTTGAAATGATAAAAAGTTGCTCTATCTATAATTCATCTGTGCCTAGGCTATAACTTAGTATTTTCCAGAATTTAAGTTTGTTGGCTAAAAATATCTCATCCTAAAAATTTGAAAACTTATGGGTTGCAAATGCATGCTCCTTTTTTAAGTTATTGCAAGTTACGCTATGATACAAATAGAATTTGCTTTGATTTTTTTTCTAAGAGAGACTAAACATCCGGAGTTTTCAATTTAAAAAAATATGCTAAAACTCAAAGTTCCTCAATGATTATGAATATCTACCAAGGCCACATGACATAATATTCATGCAAAACATTAGTCATATGCTACTTGTTTTTGTATTGAGCTTTGTCAAATTATTGTGATCCTTGTTGAGATTCTTATCGTGCGCCCATGATCAAGACACATGTATACCCATAAATAAATTGCTAACTCTTACACTGAGAGTTACGCAAAAACATACTTTTTCTGTCCACCAAATAATTACTCTATTCATTTATCATGAGTCTCTCTTAAAGTTTCATATGCTAAAAGAATAGTATGGGGTATGCTAAAAAAGGAGAGAAAAGAAAAATATCCATGCTAGAATGCATGAGAGAAAAAGAAAAAAATGCATGCCAAAGAGCATGAAAGAAAGAAATAAATAAAGATAGCCCATACTTTCAAATAAAAGGTACTCATAAAAAAAGAGTCATAATTCAAGCGAGTACAAAAAATACATAGAATTAGGAAAAGTTTAAAAATTTCACACGCTTGCATGTTTTGATCAAAGTGTATGACTTGCATCTCCTTGAGGTCTAGTTTTTGACTTAGCAAAATATGTGATGCAAGTATGCCTCGATTTCATACCTACCAAAACTCCACAAAAAACCTTTAGTGGTAGGATGAAAATAAGGCAAATTAATACCTTGGTGAGGTTTCATACACATTGAGCGATCGAGAGAATCATTCGAGGAACTTACAATTATTTTGCAAAACTCATAAAAACCTCCGGATACACAGTTGATCAAAGATTGAATGACTGGTGATTCTGTTATAACCGTTCTATCTTGCAACCGCCCAAGAGCTTAGAGAAACTATATGCTGCATAAGGATCAAGGTAAAGGGTGGATAGAAATGTCAGCTTTTTAAATTATAGAACAATACTTTGTTATAGGCATGGCACTTGTGAAATATAGTCGGCATAGTAGCAACTCCTGATCAACAAGCAAGTACTTACCTATTTGCTTGGGACAAGCAAAGGCTAAGCTTGGGGGATTTGTTGGCGGTCCTTAACGACCAAATCCAATGGTCAATTAATATCCAAAACTAGAGAAATGAACAATCTTTTGACACATATGCTTTTACTATTGATATATTTCCATATGTATTGGATACCTAGAGTTTTTGTAGGACTTATTCATGAAATACATGGGAATATGATAAAAAGGTGCAACATAGGAAAGCGTAAAGTAGAAAAGCACAAAGGAGCCAAGCAAAAGCCCACCTACACGCCAAAACTGGGTCGAGCACCACCGAGGAAGCAACCTAGGCCTAGCCAGCAGCCCAGCGGGGCCAGCCAGGGTGCGCCCGCACCCCCACCACCGCCTCTCGGGCCCATCTTCTGCAGGCGGTTGCATGGCGGCATGCTTGGTCGGTTTAGGCTAGTTTCCTAATTTATCTAGGCCAAATTGACCACAAGTTTGTATATAAGCATGGGTGGAGCTCTCCTTCAAACACACCTTATTTGGGCTCTACTCCTCACACTACACCTTGTACTCTTTTTAGCTTTTAGTAGTATTTGGAGCTTTTAGTAGTATTTGGAGCTAGCAAGAGCTATCGAGGAGGGCTTGGCTCCTTGGAAGAAAGAGAGAAAGCTTGGTATGAATACAAATAGAATTTCTTCCAAAGTCATGCTCTCATTTTATAAATATAGTTGTGCTATGGCACTAGAGTATAGTTTTCATGTTATAATCATGACATATGAACTAGCATTTAGTTTCTATGCTATGATCTTAACATTTGCAACTTTATGCTTAATCATTCATACAATTTCTATGATTAGAAGTAGAGCTAAGTTGAGGTGGTGGTTCATCGTTCCTTTGGGTTTGCCCATGTCCTATGCTTGTCGATCCGTTGGGTCGGAGTCCCAGAGGATATGGTTAGTTTCTCTATACACGGGCGTGGTTCCTGGGTGTATGGGAACCTTCAAATATGATGGTACTCTATGGTTGAGGGGTATGCAGCAGGTGCTGACAGCCCTATCCATGCCTTGTAATCCCACATGTTCGGGTATTGTGTAGGAGTCTTAAAGTCTCCCTGGCTTGCAGGCAGACCAGTGCCCGAGATCTCCCCATCCATCTTACACTTAGTACTAGCTCTAACCATGTAATTTGTATGATCATCAACTGTTCTTTGCATGACTATGTTAGAACATGCCTGCTCCACTTAGAAACATTCTTTTATTCTTTGTTTCTCTTTTATCCTTGAGGTTGACCCAAGTGTGTGTCCAATATCCTTAAAATATCATTTTATCCCTGTGATGGACTACTGGTATACTATTCAAGTATGTAATCTTGTTCATATCCATTCTAGGCTCTTATACCTTTCCCTCCTTTAGGAAATATAAATAACGATACCCTGAATACTTCTGGGTGAAATGCTACAATGATACATCCGTGTGCTTGCATATATTTTTTTATAATCGTTAAGAACTATCGTGTTGGTGTTCCTTATCAGCATTGCTAAATTTATCCAAATCTTAGTGATGATGCTAAGAAATACCAACAGGCATTTCTAGTGTTGTTGCCAGGAATGGATTCCATCTCCATACTTGGTGATTGCGCTAAGAAATTCCAACAAGCATTTCTTACGCCATTGCCAAGGAGGGCATAGGTTAAAAGAATCTAGTAGGACCTGATCATGATCACATGCATGTAATGGTAGCCATAGTTTATGTAGCTAACTCTACTTGTTTTCTCACTGTTGTGGATGAAAACAGGATAGTGTATGACTAGTTTTGGTCTGTCAGAAAACTACACAGATAATGAAACAAACCAGGATTTCAAAACTTGAAATACCGGCTCTCTTGCCCCTCTATGAAAGTCCTAGGATACCTCAGCTATCACGGGCGTCCACTTTTCAGCTGATTACAAAGTCATACAACAACAGAGTACAAAAATAGGAATAAAACTAACCTAATTACAAGCTCTTTAGGCTATGATCAAACAAAACACCAAGGCTCTACTCATGGCAGCGAAGCTTGGTGAATCTCCAATCCACGGGCATCCATGAGAGTAGACCGCAAACCAACTACTAATCTTAATATCATGGCAAGACAAGAAATCTGCACACCACCAAATGTGTGCAAGCCATGGTTAGCACCAATGAGCTTTAGTGGAAAAATAGAAAATAAAGGAATCTAGCGATCCTAATAGTTTTGTTGTAGTTTGCCATCATCGACCGTGGCCGCGGTCTAGGCAAACACCGCTCAAGAACTAGCACATTCCTCACAAGTCTGCCCCCAAGTGGAGTAGCATATGGCACGATGTATACACTTGGGATCATGATTAGGGTAGCCAAAAAACCGTCAGCATCATTTTCACTATGCTCATAGGGCTAAACGCCATGCACCTCTCCTCCCATAGAACTAGCTTAGTCCACACTAACTCAACAGAACAGGCCCCACCCATTCAGGGCCTATGATGTGCATGTTTAACATAGTCCCATGTCCAAGGCATCAACCCACGACGGTCCTTACTTGGCCAGAGCAAGCACCTTCCACCAATATCACGTGGCCCACCTCTCACGTAGCCACCACCACACGCCTGTCACGTCATAACCATCATATTCATTAGAACTAGATCCGGGGCACTCCATGCACCAAGTGCACCCCTCCAGGGTAAATCCTCACTCTGGTCGATATCACCAAAGAAATAGTTCAAGGCAAGGAATATCTCCAGAACTCCTCAATCATCACCACCCATAAGAGATTCAATGCTCCCATTGCACCAACCTACCATCTATCTCACGAGAAAGCCCCATGGCCAACCCCAGTCCACCAACCACAACACCAACCAACCATCACATCACATAACAAGGCATATATGTAATAATGATGGAAGTCAATGCAAGCAAGCAGGTAGGCAATATATAAGTGCGAGCACAAAGCTAGGTAGTCAGGGTGAAGGGGTTTTCAGTCAAGGCTCATGCAATAGCATGCATCACATATACTAGCAAATGAGTAAAGTAAAACGCTAGCAATTCTACTTGCAATGCCTAATAGGTTTCTCTAGGATAAGGTGATGCCATGACACCAATGATGTCAAGGAAGTAGTGGTACGCGTCTCCAGAAGTCGGGGTCATCCACCATCGGGATCCATTATCTTCGAGTGCGTCGCTGGATCCATCCGAGCTCAGATCGTCGCTACACAAAGAAAAGCCGAGAACGACCACCAATAAGAACAAATAAAAATGCGACAAAAACCTAACTCACTAGACTCAAGGACTTCACTAGGAGGTAGGGTAGGATTTTAGAAAAATTATGAAACCTATAATTTTTGGAACTAGGATGAATTTATGGTGAATTTACAAACGTGGGAAAGGGAAACTAAATACAGATGAAGGAGAAAGGGCATCGATCGGTTGGGCTTCATGTGCAATAGCGCAGGCCCAATAAAGAGAAAGGCGCCTGTGCCGGTGAAGGGCCATCTTGGGCTTGGCGCTGCCAACTGGCCTAGAGAGGAAGATTAGAGGGGAAGGGGAGAGGGGCCAGCACTGGGCTGGGAACCGTGATGGGCCTGGCAGGCTTAATCGCTGCTGCTAGCCCAATAGCAAGAGAAGGCAGAGGGGGACGGGGCACCCTCCAGGTGCTTGATAGGAGTCTAGCAGGCGCTCGACCGCAGCTCTTGCCGCGACAAGCACGAGATCGTGTGCTCGTGCGGTGAGGTGGTCTCCAACGTGCTGTATGAGGGAAGACAAGGGAAGGGAGGCCTCAGCTGGCTCAAATGGAGCAAAAGGGCGTGACTCCACTCTGGGGGTCCGACGGCAGCAAGGAAGGTTGGTGGCGCTCTAGTGGCGGTGCTTCGTGACTACGGCGGAAATGGGCTCCATCTAGCGGCGAACTCTGGGTCAAGGGAATGGTTGGGGCTTCTGGCTATGGACAAGGTTCATGCATGCATGGTGGCAGTGAGGCCTCGACGGTGTAGCCCCCTGGTGCCGTAGCCAGGGTGAATTGCACTGCAGCGAGGTCATGCATGGCGACCACGGGTGGCATGGCACCGCTATGACACGCGAGCCGGTGCCATGTCGAGGAGGTGTGCCTCGGTGTGCAACACCTAGTGACCATACGTGAGTGCGTGCTCCTGTACGCAGCCATGACCATGGATGGTCCACGGCACCGTGCCCGTGCGGGGTGCGCGTGAGCGTGTGTTTGAAGGCGTCGTGTCCGTGCGGCGGCCGTGGGTGGCCTCCGGCACGGCATTGCGCCTCTACAGGGTAAACACGCTGGCTCGAAGGCTGGCAAAGGCATGGACATAGAAAGAAATAGGGAAAGGCGAGGCCTTGGGATATGGATGGCTCATAGACGAGCTTGGCGCGGGGCATCCGTGTGGTGTAGGTAGGGGTCAGTGCAGGAAAGGCTGAGGTCGCGTCAATGCCGTCCGCATATGCTCATGGCTCAATGCCAGGCTCTAGCTGTTGACGTGGGGCTCTGAGAGGTTGTTCCGGTGGTGCGGCTTCATGGTGCGCCCCGGCATTCCCATGCGTGGGCACAATGACGCTAGCATGGACATGGTCAAGGCATGACTCGGCGGAGATGGGCGCCTGGCGGAGGTTGAGGACACGGTCACGAGGTGAGTTGAGGCAATGCAGCTATGGCTCAAAGGCAGGAACAGGGGTTAGGTGGTCGGCAAGGAAGAAAAGGTCGAGACTTTGGGCTCCGATGGTCTCACCGGCGAAGTCTAGGGTAGCGGGAATAGTTGGGGCGGTGCGCAAACTCCGGTGCAGCGGTGTGCTCATGGACGTGGTCGGCTTGAGGTGAAGATGCGGTTTCGCTCCTACTTGCTCGGCGTCGACGTGTTCCCTAGCGAGGTGGCGTGGCCCGGCGTCATGGTGGCTAGGTGACACGGTGATCCTGGGCGGTGCGAACAGTCGAGGCGGTCTAGGTGCAGAGGCGGTCAGCGTGTCTTCGAGCTATGACCAAGATCGAGGGTGAAGCTCATGGCGAGGCTATAAGGTGGTAAATGTGGGGGCTTGGCCAACGATTGGGGCTTACCGGTGATCTAGGGTGGTGTGCGGGGCTCGAAGTGGCGAGGCAGCTCAATGGGGCTCCTAGAGTGAAAGAACGTTGCGGCGCTAGCGGAGCTCCGACAAAGATGATGTGGCCGTGGTGGCATCATGGTGTGGGCATGCCCGTCGCAGCAGTCGCGTGGCTCCATGGGGACAAAGGCTCGGTGCAGGGCTGCAGGCAGAGCTCCGTGGCGGCGTCGTGGTGGCACCATCATGTCCTCATGGCGTCTTGGCCATGACGGCCTTGGGCTGAGAAGGAAGGCAGTGAGGAAGGGGCTGCAGCAGCTGGGAGAGGAAGAGGGCAAAGGGGGCAGCCGACTTGGGTTCTTATAGCCTGCGGCTAGGGTTTGCCAAGGGGTGGACCATGCTACGGGCGGCGGTGATCATGGCATCCATGCCGTGGGGACACGCAACATGCATCTGAGGACCAACTCAGGAAGCTTTGCGAAGGGAGGCAGGTCATGATGCTGGTCCATGCGGTCAAGGGCGCTACGGGGCATAGCTTTAGGCGAGCCCTGTGAAGGCACTGTTGGTGTTAAGCCTGACAAGAATGTTCATTGAAGGTTCATTCAGAAAGATTCAGAGCAAGGGAGTGGAGCTGAGGCGGGAAAGTTCAGTTTGAAACTTGGACAGCCGGAGCGGGAGTGGTGACCAGCGCCCACGACTTCGACAGTTTTTGAAGAATGTGTTTTCCAGTGAATTGTATCCACGTTTAAGGGTTGTTTTGTAAAAGTGTGGTGTCATTAGCTTCATGTATTAGGAGTGGATGTATCAAGGTGTGTGGTGATCACTCTGTAAGCCGGTTAGGCATCCTATATCGTGAACTCTCGAAAGCTGAAAAGGGGCAGCTGTCACCCTGTCGTCATCGTGATGGTTGTCCGAGCTCTCTTGCGATCTTGTTCTTGTTCTTGTGATCCAGCCACATACAGTGGTTGATTGTGATCTGGGACTAACATCTAGTATCAGAGCCTCAATCGATTATGGAGCCACTCTAGATCTTAGCCATGTCAATTGTTGCCAAGCGGCAACAGGAGCGGGAAGCACGTCAAGAAGCGCGTCAAGTGTATCCATCTCTGACGAGCTCAAACTACACCAGTTGGTGTATTCGCGTTCAGGCGATTATGGAGGATCGGGAGGAGTGGGAGGTTGTGGAGCCGGATCCGGAGGCGGCGGCGCCAACCGTGGCGGAGGCAGTGAAGCTGACCGCGAAGGACAAGAAGATCAAGGCACACCTTCTTAGTGTATACCCGATGACATTCTAATGCAAGTTGCGAAGAAGAAGACGGGGAAGGAGGTGTGGGACTCCCTGAAGGCCCGGTTTGTCGGCGCAGATCGTGTCAGAGACGCGCGACTGCAGACGCTGAAAAGCGAATTCGACGCGCTCCGGATGAAGGAGAATGATCCGCTCGACCAAGTTGTGGGAAAACTGACATCACTGTCAGTCAGATGCAGCAGCTTGGGGGGGAGCATCGGCTGATGCAGACCTGGTCAAGAAGCTGTTCGACATCGTCCTAGAACGGTACCTCACCGTGGTGGCCGGGATCGAGCAGTTTTACGACCTGAAGACCTTGGCGTTCGACGAGGCGGTTGGACGGTTGAAAGCGTTTGAAGAGCGCACGCGTCATGGCAGTGGGAGTGCACGATCGGAGAGTGGGCAAGTATTGCTCACACAGGCCGAGTGGGAAGCCAGGCAGAGGAACGCGGGAGGCGATTCCTCAAGCAAAGGGAGGAAGAGTGATGGTGGAGGGCGTGGCCGAGGTCGAGGTCGTGGCGGTGGAAGCAGCGGCCGTGGCAGCAGTGGTGACGCCGGGAAGGATGGCACTGCAAAACGTGACAAGAGTCATGTCAAATGCTTTAAGTGTCATGACTATGGGCACTATGCAAATAGGTGTCCAGGGGAGAAGAAGAAGGAGGAAGCACATTTGGTGAAGGCTGCAGAGAAGGAGCCAACTGTTCTGCTGGCTGAGACTGTTTTGTCGAACCAGCTACAGTACTCTTCAGAGAGGCAGATTCAGACAGGTGCTTCTGAATGAGGTGAAGATAGTACCTGAGCTACATTTGACTGATGGGGGTGTACCTTCAGGCAATGTATGGTTTCTTGACAATGGAGCTAGCAACCACATGACTGGTGATGTGCAGAAATTCAAGGAGTTAGATCATGCTGTTCTTGGCAAGGTGAGGTTTGGTGATGATTCTACAGTAGAAATTCAGGGTAGGGGTACAGTTGTTTTCCAAGGGAAACATGGGGATCATTGGGTGCTTTCTGATGTTTACTATATACCCAAGCTTAGAAGTAATCTTGTTAGCCTTGGACAATTGACTGAAACTGGCCATAGAATTACTCTTGATGATGATGAGTTAGAAGTGTGTGATAAACAGTCAGATAGAATGATCATGAGGGTTTCTAGAACACAAAACAGACTGTACAAGATTGATCTGAAAACTGTAGAAACTAGTTGTCTGATTGCAGACATTGGGAACCAGGCCTGGCTTTGGCATGGAAGATTGGGGCATGTGAACTTTAGAGCAATGAAACAATTGGTGAACTAGGGAAATGGCTACTGGTGTACCTATGATAGAACATCCTGAACAGGTCTGTAGTGATTGTCTTACAGCTAAGCAAACAAGACAACCATTTCCAAAGTCAGCACAATGGCATGCAATAGAGAAGCTGTCTTTGGTGTATGTGGATTTGTGTGGACCAATTGTACCAGCAACTGCAGGTGGCAACAAATACTTTATGTTGTTGGTGGATGACTACTCTAGGTGGATGCATGTCTTTCTGCTCAAGAGCAAAGATCAAGCTAGTGGAAGCTTTTGTCAAGTACAAAGCAGAAGTGGAAAACTTCAGTAATTGCAAGATCAAGACCCTCAGGTCTGACAGAGGAGGGGAATTCCTTGCTGGAATGTTTGCAGGTGTATGTGAACAGGCAGGGATCAAAAGGCAGCTCACAGCCCCATACACACCACAACAGAATGGAGTGGTGGAGAGGAGGAACAGGACTGTGATGGAAATGACCAGAGCATTGCTGAAAAGCATGAGTGTACCAGGAAAGTTTTGGGGTGAGGCAGTGAGGCATGCAGTGTATTTGTTGAACAGATTGCCAACAAAAGTGCTAGGTGATGTCACTCCTTATGAATCCTGGATAGGAAGAAAACCATCTCTTGGGCATCTGAAGGTGTTTGGTTGCACAAGTCATGCAAGATTTAGTGCACCACATCTGAAAAAAACTAGATGATAGAAGCAAGGCACTTGTATACTTTGGAGTTGAGGAAGGCTCCAAAGCACATAGGCTATATGATCCTGACACTAACAAGATTATTGTCAGTAGGGATGTAGTCTTTGAGGAGGGAGCAGTGTGGAAATGGGACTCAGCTGATAGATCAATTAGTTCACCTGAGTTTGTTGTTGAGATTGACACTGAATTAGGGAGTTTTCCTGTTGGTGGAAATGGCTGGGTTGATGATGTTGTTTTAGTTGAGACAGAGACAGAAAATGCAGGTGAAAGTTTAGTTCCAGAACCAAACCTGCCACAGTCTCCTATTTCAGGTCTAGGACTAGATGAATGCAGCAGGTTCAGAACCAGTTACACCACAGAATGACATCTCTGATGGAGAAGCCCTCTCACCCAACTCTGGGAGCAGCAGTGAGCCTCTAAGATTCAGAAGTCTGAATGAAGTCTATGATGATACTGTTGAAATTGAATTAGCAGATTCAGAAGAGGAGTTGGAGGATGCAGAAGTGCAAGCTTTGCTGGTTGAGACAGGTGAGCCCACTTGTTACAGAGAGGCAGCAGATCATCAAGAATGGCAAGATGCTATGAATAAGGAGATGGAATCTATAGAGAAAAATAACACATGGGAGCTGGTTAAGCTACCTGTTGGGAAGAAGCCCATTGGCTTGAAATGGGTTTACAAATTAAAAAGAAACTCTGATGGTGAGGTGGTGAAACACAAGGCCAGACTAGTTGCCAAAGGGTATGTGCAAAAGCATGGGGTGGACTTTGAAGAAGTGTTTGCACCTGTGGCCAGGTTAGACACAGTGAGGTTCATGCTAGCATTGGCAGCTAATCTTGGGTGGAAAGTTCATCATCTGGATGTAAAATCTGCCTTCTTACATGGAGAGTTAGAGGAAGAAGTCTATGTTTCACAACCTAAGGGCTATGTTGTGAAAGGAAAAGAGCAGTCTAGTGTTCAGATTGAGCAAGGCTCTTTATGGACTCAAGCAAGCACCTAGGGCTTGGAATGTCAAAGTTGGACAAGAGCCTGAAAAAGCTAGGTTTCAGCAGGTGTCTTAGTGAGCAGGCAGTTTACACCAGAGGAGAGGAGCAAATGCAGTCATCCTAGGAGTCTATGTAGATGACTTAATAGTGACAGGAGGAAATCCAAACAATGTCAAGACATTCAAGAATGAAATGATGACTGAATTTGAGATGACAGATTTGGGTCTGCTGTCTTACTACTTAGGGAATAGAAGTTGATCAGAGAAGTGAATACATCACTGTCAAGGCAGTCAGGTTATGCTAGGAAGGTCCTTGGACTAATTTGGTATGCAAGAATGCAACTCTACTAGAGTTCCTATGGATCCTAGGATGCAAACTTGATGCTGATAAACAAGGTGTACCAGTGGATTCAACTGAGTATAGGAAAATGATTGGGTGTCTCAGATACCTACTACACACCAGACCAGACCTCTCCTACTCTGTTGGTGTTGCTAGTAGATTCATGGAGAAGCCTATAGTGATGCATGTGAAAGCTGTAAAATAGATCCTGAGATATTTGCATGGGACCTTGAACCTTGGACTTGTGTATGTGCAAGGAGGGAGTGCAGGTCAGTTGGTGGGCTACACTGATAGTGACCATGGATCTGATGTGATGTAGAGGAGAAGTACAGGTGGAATGGCATTCTACTTGGGAGAAAATCTGATCACATGGAATTCCTACAAGCAAAAGACAGTGTCTTTGTCATCATGTGAATCTGAATTCAAAGCAGCCACAGCAGCAGCTCAGCAAGCATTGTGGCTGAGGAATTTGTTCAGTGAGGTGATGAAGCAAAAGCCAGCAGTTGTAACTCTCTTTGTTGATAACAACTCAGCTATTGCCCTTATGAAGAATGCAGTGTTTCATGGGAGAAGCAAGCACATAGATATCAAGTATCACTTCATAAGAGAGTGCATAGAGGGAGGACAAATCATGGTGAAGAGAGTGGGAACAAATGAGCAGAAGGCTGATGCATTAACTAAGCCACTGCCAATGGCAAAGTTGACAGTGATGATCCATTTGCTTGGTGTGAGAGACCTTGGACTATGTCAGGCTTAGGGGGGGAGCATGTTGGCGTTAAGCCTAACAAGAATGTTCACCTGAAGGTTCATTCAGAAAGATTTAGAGCAAGGGAGTGGAGCTGAGGCGGGAAAGTTCAGTTTGAAACTTGGACGCCGGAGCGGGAGTGGTGATCGCGCCCACGACTTCGACAGTTTCTGAAGAATGTGTTTTCCAGTGAATTGTATCCACATTTAAGGGTTGTTTTGTAAAAGTGTGGTGTCATTAGCTCCATGTATTAGGAGTGGATGTATCAAGGTGTGTGGTGATTACTCTGTAAGTCGGTTAGGCATCCTGTATCATAAACTCTTGAAAGTGAAAAGGGGCACTGTCACCCTATCGTCATCGTGACGGTTGTCCAAGCTCTCTTGTGATCTTGTTCTTGTTCTTGTGATCCAGCCACATACAGCGGTTGATTGTGATCTGGGACTAATAGGCACGATGTCCGTGACGAGAGACGGAGCGAGCGACGGAAGGCTACGGCTTCGACGGAAAAGAAGGGGACGGGACAGGTGAAGGAAGAAGACGACACTACAGGGATGGAAAAGCAATGGAGGGGCGATAGAAGGGAGACGAAGGCGAGCGGTCTTCTATGGCTTCCTGTCGCTGGCCAAAGGGCCCCACCGTGGTGCCGCACGCGCTCGCGACTAGAGCGGGCGTCGCTTCTGCGTGCCACACATGCGATCGTCAGAGGAAGGGAGACGAGCAGCGATGGGGGATTCATCTACTGTAGCTGACGAGTAGTTCCCAGAAGCCGTACAGGAGCACACACCTCCACATGAGGATCCGAGGGAGAGCGGCGGCATTGCCGTCTAGCACGTGCCGCGCACAGGCCATGCTAGACAGGCAAGTTGGGCTGCTTCCCTACTGGTACCTAGGCTGGGCCGAGGCGCAGATTGGGCCTGTTCTAGCCTGAGCCAAAGGAGGAGGGAGGGAGTTGGTCTGGGCCACTTTGGCAAGGAGGCCAGAAGGGTGAGTTGGGCTATAGGGAAGCAAGGGGCTAGATGGGGCCTGTTGGCCATGGGGCAAAAGAGAAAGATTTCCTATTTTCTCTAGGGAATTCTGGGAATCAAGGCTACCTCCAAGCACAAACAAGAAGATCCAAATCACACATGCATCTTATACTAAATGGTGCATCAATTTATTTCTAAACTCAATTTGAAGGGGATGGGAGAGAGTTCGGTTTACGTTTTAGGAATTAATAAACCATTAGTGCGGGTTGTATGTTGAATTCGAGTGCGGCTCGAATTCAATCAAGGTTTTATTTTTTTCCTAAAAACATTTTATTTGCAAACACCTCTCATCGCATAGGTGATCAATCTTCATGGCAAGCAGTTTGTTGTAAAAAGTTTTGAAGCTTAGATTTTGAATTTGCGGCTGGAAGGGAAAACATTTGACTTGAGTTTGACCTAACATTTACATGCAACAGACATTCAAGCAAAAAGATTTAAAAAGTTGGGATTTTTTTATTATACAGAATTATGGAATGTTATAGTCCTCCACCCTTATAGGAATCTCATCCTCGAGATTAAGGTGATACTCAGTCGGTGAAGATGTGGGGTGTTGCTTCCAAAGTTCTTCCTTCTCCCAGGTAGCTTCTCTTTTAGTGTGGTTGCTCCATTGAACCTTGCACATGGGGATGGTCATTCTTCTAGTTTCCTTGATAGCTATATCCAAAATCTTGATAGGATGCTCAACATACTCAAGTGTGTCTTGTAGATCCAGAGGTTCTATCTGGACTTGTTCATCTAGAACTCTCAGGCATTTCCTGTAACACCCTCGGTGTTACACTATAAATCTTTTGCTAAAACATGTCATGAGCATCATGGTTATGTGTTAATGCATGTGATATGGTATGTAGATCAATTTCTGACACTCAAAACGATTGTCGGAAATGCGAAACGAAAGCTACATTTCAATGTCACGTTATATCACTTAGGGTTTTAAACGAATTTTTATTGAACGAAAATGCTATAGAATGCATAGACGAAACTTTAATAAAGTTTGTAGTACAAACTTCGTAGGTGACGATGAAATACATGCGATCGAGAAATGAATTCCCTAGCTAGCATGGTTGGTAGCTTGGCAATCGAAGTTGACGCGAATCCGATCAAGATTTAGTCGAAATTCCTAAGTCGGAAAACGGTTTGACAAGGCCAAGTTTGTCAATTTTTGTAGGTGAATTGGATTAATTAATTGTATGGTTTCATGGCTGGTTTTGATAGCATAACATGCCTTCTTGAGTGTAGAAAAACTGGGTTGGCATTTGAATCATCGAATTTGATTTTTTGAATGCTTTAAAAATTATGCGCATGACGTTCCCAGCCAGTTTTAGCTCGTGGACACGGTCGCCACTGCCCTGTGGCGTCGTCGGCGTGCCGGCCGTGCATGCACGTGTCTGCCCATGCTTGGCTAGCCACGATGGCCGACTGCCCGGGCGTGCGCTGCTGTCAACATCGCTGCTGGTGCCCTTAGGCCGCCCATGTCGTGTCATTGCTGGCTCTGCTCCGCTAGTCGTCGTCACCATCTGCTCGGGTGCAGTGGCATCCTAGGGCCGCAGCCATCATCATAGCATGCGCATGTTGCTCTGCATTGCGTCGTCACATCATGTGCGCCCTCATCACTTGTGTCGCATCGCCGCTGCCGTTGCTGCGTGCGCCCCTGCACCGGCATGTGGCCATGTCGCCGTCGGCTTGCCAATTAAGGCGTTGCGGCTGCACGAGCCATGCCGATTCATATGCGCACATGTTACCTTCCCTATGTGCCTTTGTCCATTTCTTTGGAGTGGCATGCGACACCCTGTGCTCCCCGGTCACTTCTGCCTTTAATGGCATCACGTCGAGCTGCGCCTGAGCCAGCTCACAACGCCGGTCTAATCCAAGCAATTGCGCACGCCAGCACCGCAAGTGGGAACCCAGCTATGCGCCAAGCTCCCCAACTACCGCAATCACACCGTGTCGAGCTTCAATTTGAAGCTTCCATCACCGTCGTTCATTTTAGGACCCCATGGCAACGCCCGTTCAATTCACCTTGCACCGTCCACCTCCGTTCAATTAATTGACACTGTGTCTTCGCCCTGTTCCCCTCCATCCCGTGCGCACCCAATTTCTTCCACCACTACCTTCTTGGCGCTGCTGCCTCAGTCACGCCATTGCCATCATCGCGAAGCTTGCCATGCGTGCATGGTCGGATGCACTCGGCCCATCCCCGGTAAAGCCACCATGTCTGGTAGGTTCTGGGTGAGTCGCTGATGCCCCTTCTTCGGTTTGTTTCCATCGTTTGTGCTTTGGCTCACGGGAACGTGGCCACCGCCGCTGTAGGAGGCCCGTCGCCGTGGAGGGAGCTCGAGACTGCGTCTTTGTTCACCGCTTCATCATCCATCACCTTGCATTCGCAACAAGGTGAGCATCGGTTCGCTATCGGGGGTGGGGAGGGGCTAGGCTGGCCGGCTTGACCGCCCGATGACAGCGCCGCCATGCCGGTGCGCGCTCGGGTGCCCGACTATGTGGCTGTGGTAAAGACGGTTTTCTCCAAGGGCTTATTTGCGTAAATGCTGACTGTGGGAATAGTACTTCAAACCTCGGGGTGAGTCACCGGTAGTTCGAGGACGTTTTCACAATTGTGACCGACGCGCGCGGGCCTCCCCGTCGCAGGCCGTCGTCGCGCGGTTGGGCCGCGTCCATGTGGGCCACGCTGGTGGGTCACGCGCACGCGCGATGCACGGGAGTGGGCCGCGCCGCTCGCTCATGGGCCACGCGGTGGATTTTGGTTTTTCATTTTTCCAGTGAATTAGTAAAGGTTTATTCAATTTAGTTTCGAGCTGAACTTTGAAAAATTATAGTAAATTCTGTAGATGTCCTAAAATAGTGAAACAAAATTTGTTAGGTTCACAAAGATGCTATCTAGTTGTTGGCGTAGTTAGTTTACAGTTATCTGTGATAATGATAGATTCATTAATTCATATAGGAAAGCTTAGTATTATTTAGCTTAATATTTGTAGGAGTTTTTGTGGCAAATTGGTGAGAGCTTTAGCCATGAAATTTGGACAGTGGGATCATTAGATTATTATGTAATCACTGTAATTTTTGTAGCCCTAGAATAGGTTGGTAAATAGAGTAGCTAGTACTCCTTATTTTAGTATATATATAGTAAATCGGTATTAAGAGTAAGAATGCCTTTAGTTGCTAAGATAGTACATGCCATGTTTCATACTTATTAGTGGTAACAATAGGTAACTTAGCACCTTAGTTGGTATAACTAGCTTAGTAGCTTGATAGGTGTGTTTGTATTTTAAGAGTTGTTGGTGCCGTATTACTAAGTGTTGCATCATCATTTCATGCATGTAGATAACGAGTTGGTAGAGTTCGTTCCTACGAGCGAATAGGAGTTCGAGGAGATCATTGAGGAGTACAAGGAGGAGATTCTCGTACAGGAGGGAGCCCTAGAGCCACCAGTTGCTGACTTTGTTGGCACTCCACCTGCCCAAGGCAAGCCCCGATGCATAACCCCTATTTTTTAATGATCATTGAATATATATGTTATGTGCATTTACATTACAGGAATTTTATGTAAACTACATGCATAGATATACCTACCTATGAGTCCTACTAGTATAGGTCGAGTAGCCGCTATGCTCAGGATTTCGGTAGCATGAGTAACCTGCCGTTACTCATAATAGGTGATTATTAAGATCACTCATGATAAAATGGTGGAAAGGAAAAATGGAGACCAGGTAGGGATATGGTTTGGTTATTGGTGGGTATAAGAGGTTGTGTCCTGCAGCCAACAGGGCATAGCTTGGTTACACTTTTTCCCTATCTATGTCGGTTAAGGACCAGCCGTTGCAATGGACGCTAGGCAAGTCACAGACTTATTATCCTGAGCGCATATTTGGGTATGGGCGTAGGGAAGACTTGTTGCTCTCTTGTCGTGGATTCCGACTCTTTCTAGACCGACTAATTGGAGGCAGGGATGGTGGAGGTCTAAGCACCGCACTAAGTCCAGGACTCAGGAGTGGGGGCTTGGAGTCCAAGTTTGGACAGGGACTTGGACCCCATGATAGGAGAGTGGTGGGTTGGTCTCGCTTGTGCCTGGGGTACAAGCGGGTGTGTGTTTTGATGTACCCAGATGGGCTCATTGATTCACGAATCGCCATCATATTGGTACGACTTGTCTAAACTCTAGCATCATAGTAAGAACTGAAGGATGAAAGGTGATGAAATGGAACTGCTTGCTCAACCCTTGATTGAAAGTAGAACAGGTGCTTACATAGAATGGCTAGATAATAAATTAATCATGACTGATAATATTAACTTACATAAGGATTCACTATTAGTATTATTTTCTGCAAAAGGAAACCCAGCAAACCATAAAGCTTATCATATCCCTTGGAGTCGAGAAATTATTCCCACTAGTCGAAAAAGTCTTGCGAGTACATTGTGTACTCAGGGTTTATTTACCCCTATTGCAGGTACTGCTTGAGGAGTAACCATTGTGTGAAGGATTCTTCTAGTGGGCACAGATAGATCCTTATGTATTATCGATAGATGTTTCTTTTCATTCCGCTGTTAAATTTCCTCATTCTAAATTTGATACTGTAATAATACATTTTTAAGAACTCTGGATGTATGAAATGGACTAAGTATTGTAACTCGTTCTCATTATTAGATCCTTAGGGGAAAATGTGGATCATTTGGGCTCTCTCTTGGGGTGTGCTCGATGGAATCCGTCTGATATAGCTCGCTCTCAGGGTGCTTAGTGTCTAGTGGATGACAAGTGCCTCCATAAGTGTGTTATTTCAGACGGTTCTATCACATTTCCGCAGCTATGAGATGTGGAACACGGGGTGCACTCCAGCTAGGTTAGGTGGGAGTTCCAACTTGTAGGCGAGCTTCCCAATTCTACTCACAATCTTGTTGGGGCCTACAAAGCGAGGTGCTAGCTTGCCTTTGACGTGAAACCCCATGGTGCCTCTGAGAGGTGACACCTTGAGATACACATAGTCATCACCCTTGAAACTAAGATCTCTTCTTCTTTTCTTAGCATAGCTCTTTTGTCTGGTCTAGGCTATCTTCAGGTTCTCTCTGACCTTAGCAACTTGCTCTTCAGCATCTTTGATCACTGCTGGTCCAAAGAACTATCTTTCTCCAACTTTTGACCACATGAGTGGGGTCGTGCACTTTCTGCTATACAGAGCTTCAAATGGGGACATCTTCAAGCTACCTTGATAGCTATTGTTGTAGGAGAACTCAGCAAATGATATACTTCTCTCCCAATCAGATCCATAATTCAAGACACAAGCTCTAAGTCTAACCATCAGTCTAAGGGTGGAAAGTTGTGTTGTAATCTAGGGTTGTACCCATGGCCTTATGGAAGATCTTCTAGAATTTAGCTATGAATTGTGGTCCTCTATCCAACACAATGGTCTTGGGAGCTCCATGTAGACGTAAGATGTTGTCAACGTACAAATCTGCAAGCTTATCCGTGGTGTATGCTATTTTCACTAGGATGAAATGAGCCACTTTTGTCAAGCGATCGACTATGACCCATATCGAGTCATGTCCTTTCTGAGAGCGAGGCAAGCTGACTATAAGGTCCATGCTAATGTCTTCCCATTTCCACATAGGAATGTCTAGGGGGCTGAAGCAATCCTATGGGCATATGATGCTTAGCTTTCACTCTTTGACAGATGTCGCATCTAGCCACATAAGCTGCAATATTGGACTTCATGTCCTTCCACCAGAATCTGTCTCAAAGATCACAATACATTTTTGTGCAACCATGGTGATTGGAATACCTAGAGTTATGTGCCTCTGATGAGATGGATTCTCGAATTTGCTAATCTTGTGGAACACATAGCTGATTCTTCAACCACAAGGTGCCTTGTTCATCAATCCTGTAGTTTTGGACCTTTTCCTCTTTCATAAGGCTATTGATTTTCTGAATCTCCTTGCATGATTTCTGAGCTTCTCTGATCTTTTCTTCTAGGGTGTAGGTAACTTGGAGCGTGTGAAGGTAACCACTATCACAAGCTTCAATTCTTAGCTTCTCAAACTCTTCATGCAACTCCAGCAATCACTCTTTGGCAACCAGACTATTGTAATAGCTCTTTCTGCTTAAAGCATCTACCACTACATTGGCTTTCCTAGGATAGTAATGAATCTCTAGATCATAATCCTTGATTAATTCTAACCATCTGCGTTGTCTCATATTCAACTCATTATGTGTGAAGAAATACTTGAGACTCCTATGGTCGGTGTAGATATCACACTTGTTGTTGATCAAGTAGTGCCTCTAAATCTTGAGAGCATGAACAACTGCAGCTAACTCAAGGTCATGTGTGGGGTAGTTCTTCTCATGATCTCTCGACTATCATGAGGCATAAGCAATCACTATGTCATTCTGCATAAGCACACATCCTAACCCTTTCTTGGAGGCATCACAATATACCATGAAATTCTAGTGAATATCAGGTAAGGCAAGGATCGGAGTGGTCGTGATACGCTTCTTGAGCTCTTGGAAACTTTGCTCATGTGCTTCATTCCACACAAAGGGAGTATTCTTCTGTAGCAACTCCATCATTAGTATTGCAATCTTAGAAAAGTCTCAATGAATCTACAATAATATCTAGTTAATCCAAGGAAACTCCTGATATCGGTGACATTCTGTGGTTGCTGCCACTCTATAACTGCTTCAATCTTGGATGGATCTATAGCAACACCATCTGTGGTTAACACATAGCTGAGGAAAGCAACTTTCTCAAGCTAGAACTCACACTTCTGAAACTTGGCATACAACTGATTCTACCTTAGCTTCTCTAGCACAATTCTAGGGTGCTTCTCATGTTCTTCTGTTGTTTCTGAGTAGATCAAGATGTCATCAATGAAAACCACAACAAACTTGTCTAATTCTTCCATGAAGACCTTGTTCATCATGTTCATGAAGTATGGTCATGCATTGGTCAACCTAAAGGAAACAACCATGAACTCATATTGGCCATATCTAGTGACAAAGGTTGTCTTCACAACATCTTCAGGCCTAATTTTCATCTGATGGTAGCCATATCTCAAATCAATCTTGGAGAAGTACTTTGCCTTTTGCAACTGATCAAGCAAGTCATCTATGCGAGGCAACGGATACTTGTTCTTAATCGTGACAGCATTCAAGCTATGGTAGTCAACACACATCCACATTGAACCATCTTTCTTTTTCATGAAGAGCATGGCAGATCCCTAGGGTGAGGCACTAGGCCTAATGAAACCCTTATCAGTTATCTCTTGCAACTGCTTCTTAAGCTCTGCTAATTCATCGGTTGCCATTCTATATGGATGCTTGGCTATTGGTCATGTTCCAGGGACTAAGTCAATCATAAACTCAATGCCCCGATTAGGTGTCATTCCTGGCAACTCATTTGGAAAGACATCTGGGAACTCATAGACAACTGGCACATCTTGCAATGTTTCCTCTATCAAGGCATGAAGTTTGGCTTTCTCTGCATCATCTAGTCGATGTGTAGCCTCAATCTGCACTCAAAATCCTCTAGGGTGCTCTAAGCTAATAGATCGAGGGAAGCAAGAGATCAAAACCTTGTGCTTGGTCAACCAATCCATACCAAGAATCACATCAATATCACCATCAGACTTTAGGACTGTCAGATCTGCTAGAAATATGTACTCTGCCATCTTGAGTCTCACTGATTTGTATAACAAAGTGCAGCTGACATCTCCAAGGGGAGAGCTAGTGATCATGGATCTGCCGCGACATTTGGTAGGAAGAGACTATTGTTGCATGAACTTCGAGGTGACATAGGAACAGGTGACTCCTGAGTCAAACAAGACTACTATAATGGCTCCTTCTACTTCTAGCTTTCCAAGCACAACTTAAGGGGCTTCCATTGCATTCTTTGTTGTGACGTGATTAAGTGTCCCATGATCCTATGGATGATATGGCTAGCATGCTTTGAGCTGGTGGAGATTGACTCTCAAGTAGTCCTATCTAGGCAGATTGCTGATGCTGAGAACAAACTTGGGCTTTGTGGCCAATTCGATGACATGTGTGGCAAACAACAATCACCTTCTTCTTCTTCTTCTTCTTGCTCTTAGTGCACTTGGCGGGCTTCTTAGCACATGGCTGAGGAATAGGCTCAATAGGGTATTGATAGATGTTTCCCTATGGTGGATACTGAAGCTGTCCCAAGGCTTGTCATGGTGTTGGTCCAAGTAGCTTCCTATCTCCAACTCTAAGCCTTTGAGAGCTCAAATACTGAGGATTTGGTTGAGGCATCTTTCTCTTCTCATTGCGGAGCACTTCTTTTTCTAGTGGAATATGCTTCAAATCTATCTCCACTAGAGAAGCTTTGTTGATCAGCTCCTTTAGAGTAAAAAAATCATGACCGATGAGAATGCTCTGCATGGCCCAGGGAAGACCCTTCATGTAGTAGTACTTCCTTTGCTTCTCAGTTTCTATGTACCCAGACACATATCTCATCAGCTATATGAACTTGGTGGTGTACTCTTGAACTGATGTGGTACCCATTTGCAAGTTCTTGAACTCTTCTGCTTTTGCTTCCATTGTTTCTTCCATGAGGTGGTACTCATCGAATGCTTGTGCAAACTCCATCCAATCATTGTTGGCGGGGTCAGGGTGGTTAACACAAAAGCAATCCCGCCATGAGTTAGCAATGCCTCTGAGTTGTAGGGTGGCAATGTTCAAATGTAGCACCCGGTTTTAAGAACAAAACTAGATACACACCATATGTGAGCCCAGAAAGTCAAACCTCACATATAGCTACAAATGAGGGTAATATCGAAAGACAATGCTCAATATATAATGTACTTAGTATAAAGGATATAACCTTAGATAGCAAGCAGTGAAAAGACAACTCTGATCTTTGGGTGAAGACTCCAATTCCATAGGGACAACTAACTGGTTGATCACAAGCCTAACTCCTCCAGACTAGCAATCTGGTACCCATCCGGGATTTTTATCCAAATAATTGAAAAAAATAAAGCAAGCATAAGTACATGTCGTACTCAACAAATATAACATGGGGTTCATGAGGCTCAAAAGGCTGACTCTGTTTTAATAGCGATTAGCTTTTAATAAGTCACAATTTTAGCAATTGAGTAGCAATAATGTTATCATAAGCCCATAAACACATGATCAGGTAAACATGAATAATGAATAGCATAAACAATTAACCATTAGTGAGCATCTTTAACATTTGTATCATTAGTGTTCATCATCTATTCCATAAGGGTCCAAGGCTGCTAGTGACCATGAGCACGGCTGATATACCAGTTTTACACTCTATAGAGGTTATACACTTTTACTGTGAGTCGTGATTTACCCTTTTGCCCCAAAGTGATCAGCCTCTTGACCCACTACCAAGGAAGGTCAGCAGGATTCACTATGAAGCCTTTCAAAGGTTTGTCTAACAAGTTAGGGCCATTAGATTCACTCGGCAAATAGATGTAGAGCCCCCCTTCTCAATGGCACAATGACGTGTAGCCTATACACAAGGGGAAAGACGCCGTGATGTAGACTAGGCCCAATCTTCCGAAAGGTATAATAGCATCGATTGGTGGAGACTCGACGTTCATGATCTAGGCTTCGAACCAAGACTGATTTGGACCCCCACAACCGTTACACCACTGCTCCGTTGGTTATCAACCACGCGAACGCGATTGACCTCGTCGAGAAGGCTTTCCTGTAAGTGAATTGAGAACACAAGCAAGACCGAGATAAATGCAATTTGAAATTGCAAATAAATATGAGGCTTATGAAAATAAGAAGGAGTTCAAGTCTTTATTCGAAAGGACTAATCGCCATAGGCGAACAAGATCAAGAACTAGGGCCCTGGTTCATAGCAAGCAGCCTTGGCGGCATAGTTGTAGCAAAACGATGTCTATTTCACGAGGAAATCAAGAACTAAACAAAACCCAAACTCTAAGGAGAGCGATGGTGGCTATTTATAGAGTCTTGGGCGTCACCCCCTGGATGCGCCCCCTAATGGGCCCAAATACGATACACGGTCCAACGGACCAAAAGACGGTGTCGCAGCACCCTAACAGATTCTGGACGCTGACTTGTTTCGACGATTCCCGTTGATTCCGAAGGTCTTTTGACATGAAACCACTTGGATTGGCTTACTTATCAAATTAGCTTTCCAACCATATGTGAATCGTCAAAAACAGAATCCGGATGCGTCCTAGGTGACCAGTTTAAGGTAGACTGGTCTTGGAGCCCGAGCTGGACTCGAACTTGAATTGGACTGGCTTCCACCATGAAAAAATGAATTGGACGCCCATGCTGGACCTCCTCCTCTCCTTGGCTTGTATGCGATGAAGTAGTGATGTCCTCATCATCCTCCCTTTTTTGAATTGAAGTCGTCCTCGACTGAAGTAGATCGTCTCCTCCATTGGATGACAGCAACGATGGTTCCAGAAGAAGACGTTCATCTTGGCGCCCCATCCTTCGCAAAGGCGGCTGCCATGGTGGCTTCCCTGTTGGGAATTCATCCTCCTTCTCCTGCAAAAGGTTAGTACCAACAAAAGGCATAGCACTAGGAGTAGGACCAAGTGGACATATAGGCGATGTACAAGTTAGAGCATAACATGGTTTATCATGAACAGCAAGAACATATTTTAGAGCAAATAAAACTTCTTTCATGTTACTTGAAGGTTCATTTAATGGTTTGCTAGAGTCGTTATCAAGGCCTTTCTTTTTCTTTTCAGCAAGTTCCTTTTCATATTGCACAATTTCAGCAGGTGTTAAAGGAAGTAAAGCAATGGTCTTTCCTTTAAACATAAAAGTATATCTATTTTGCCTACCATGATGTAGAGCATTATTATCATATTGCCAAGGGTGGCCTAACAAAAGTGAACAAGCTTGCATAGGCACGACATCAAAATCAGCATAATCATGGTATGACCCGATAGAAAAATGCACACGAGCAGATTGTATTACCTTTGCCTTACCACTATTGTTGAACCACTGAACATGGTATGAATGTGGAAGAGCACGTGTAGATAAACCAAGAGTCTTGACAAGCTCAGAACTTACCAAGTTATTGCTGCTCCCTCCATCAATTATAGCACAAACATGGAAATTATTGACAATGAGGAACATTTGAAACAAATTATGGTGTTGTAGCTTGTCTACTGGCTCAACTTGTGTACTCAAAACACGTTGAACAAGGATTGATTTGTAGTCTATAGTGCATGCCACACTATCAATTACCTCATCAGGATCTTCAGCACTATCCACAAATTTATCTGCATAAAGATCAGTTGCAAGTGCAAATTCATTCTCTTCATCACTAGCACTAGCATACCCACCATCATCAGTAGCAATATATGCGCGTTTGCTGGGGCATTCTTTAGCAATATGTCCCATGCCCTTGTAGCGGTGGCACACAACTTTAGAAGAGCTGCTAGAGGAAGGTGTAGCAGATCCACTGGAAGAAGGTGTGATAGGAGAACTCTTCTTTACAGGCGCTGGTGGTGTCTGCACATTAGAAAATTTACTCACCTCGGTTGGATGTGAAGGAATGGATGGAGTCACGGATGGAGTCGTGGATCGCCTAGGTTGTTGTCCCTGTATTTCCCTTTCAGCTTTAATAGCATAATGATATAATTGGGAAAATCTAGTCCATTCTTTATAGTCAAGAACATCCTGTATTTCACGACGCAAACCTCCAAAAAATCTAGAACACTTATCCATATCATCCTCTTGTATGTTACTACATGCTAGACCAATTAAAAGCTCCTGATAATATTCCTCAACAGTTTTACTACCTTGATTTAAATGTTGCAGTTTTAATCACAGATCACGCTGATAGTATGGAGGAACAAATCTCGATTTCATTCGTTGTTTAAGTACAGTCCAGGTTTGAGGTATTTGAGCATTAGCAATAGCATTATTGCACCAGGATGGGGCGCTAAGATGAACGTCTTCTTCCAGAACCATCGTTGCTGTCATCCAATGGAGGAGACGATCTACTTCAGTCGAGGACGACTTCAATTCAAGAAAGGGAGGATGATGAGGACATCACTACTTCATCGCATACAAGCCAAGGAGAGGAGGAGGTCCAGCATGGGCGTCCAATTCATCTTTTTCATGGTGGAAGCCCAGTCCAACTCAAGTTCGAGTGCAGCTCGGGCTCCAGGACCAGTCTACCTTAAACTGGTCATCCAGGACGCATCCGGACTCCGTTTTCGACGATCCACATATGGTCAGAAAGCTAATTTGATAAGGAAGCCAATCCAAGTGGTTTCATGTCAAAAGACCTTCGGAATCAATAGGAATTGTCGAAACAAGTCAGTGTCCAGAATCTGTCAGGGTGCTGCGACACCCTCTTTTGGTCCGTTGGACCGTGTATCGTGTTTGGGCCCATTAGGGGGCGCGTCCAGGGGGGTGACGCCCAAGACTCTATAAATAGGAGCCATCGCTCTCCTTAGGGTTTGGGTTTTGTTTAGTTCTTGATTTTCTCGTGAAACAGACATCGTTTTGCTGCAATTATGCCGCCAAGGCTGCTTGCTGTGAACCAGGTCCCCAGTTCTTGATCTTGTTCGCCTGTGGCGATTAGTCCTTTCGAATAAAGACTTGAACTCCTTCTTATTTTCATAAGCCTCATATTTATTTGCAATTTTAGATTGTGTTTATCTCGTTCTTGCTTGTGTTCTCGATTCGCTTATAGGAAAGCCTTCTCGGCGAGGTCAATCGCGTTCGCGTGGTTGATAACCAACGGAGCAGTGGTGTAACGGTTGTGGGGGTCTGAATCAGTCTTGGTTCGAAGCCTAGATCATGAATGTCGAGTCTCCACCAATCGACGCTATCATACCTTTTGGAAGATCGGGCTTAGTCTACATCAAGTGGTATCAGAGACCTTGTTGCCTGTTAGGTATAACTTTGTTTCCCCCTTTAGATTATTACTATGTTTGCATTACCTATAGTCCACAAAAAGCCAAAAAAAAATATACATCATTACATATTCCCTGTCCTATAGCCTCATTGTGCCGTGCAATTTCGTCTCGGTTTCGCGTTGTTGAGTTTGTGCCCTAGGTCAAGTTCTTGTTGCTGGTTTTAGATCATTTTTTTGTCCAGTTTGTGTTTTCCCCTTTGTTTTTCATCATAATCCATGAATATCTCCAAGTCTTATTGAGTTTCTTTTGTATCCATCAAACCCTAGTCCACGCCATCTAATTTCATACACTTGTCTTCACTGTTTCCATCAAATCATTGCTGTCGTGACCAATTTTGCGCGCATTGTTCCTGTTGTCCTCATCAGGCTGCACTATACTTGATTTGGTAAGCCATTCTTACGCCAATAAAGGTAACCTCTAACAAGATAGAAAATGTCCTCATACTGAGCTAAAGCTAGAGCCATGTAGCCCTCACAGTTGTACTGTAAGTCCTAGATGTTCGCTTATAGATAAGTCCTTAGGGAGAGGAATCTAGAGCACCATAAAATAGCCCAATGCTCTAGCCCCCTGATTCCATGTTGCTAAAAACATATTTTAATATTTATTGCATATACCATTAGTCAAGTCACAAGATCATGGTCTTTAATTGAGCACTAGCATCATACTACCCAATGCATAAACCCATAGGTGACAAGGTAGGAGGTAACAAAGTACTAGGAAATCCTTAGTGGTAGTCAAGGTAGACACATGCAGTATGAATTAAATGATTAAAGGTGTATAGGACAACAAGAAAGATCCCATGCTATACTTACCTTAAACTTAGATCCTTCTTCTAGTCCAAACCTTCAAAGAAACTCCTTGATCAACACGTAAAGCTCACCGACTAGACAAGATCATAAAGCACCACACAAGCATCCATGCAATCATACACGAAACAAACAATAGAACTAAATTAGAACAGTACACCAAATATATGAAATAGCAAGTAAAAAGGTTTTAAAGTTGTTCTACACGTTACTACGAACACACAAACGAGAAAAGGACGCTAATCGGAGCAATAACAGAAAAGTTATGAACTAAACAAGATTTCCTTTAATAAAATAATAGATTAAATTTTAACTTTGAATTTTAAAAGTTGAAAATATATTTAACAGTAGTATAAATATGTAGATTACGCAATTACAAAACTAACGCAACTTGAACGGGTCAAATCGGAGTTAAAACAAAGATTTTGTGGCTAAAACAAGATTAGTGACAAAACTATAAATAGATGAAAGCGTATTTTGGATCTAACCGAAGAAACTACGTTTTCAAAAGAAGAAAATGCATTTTGAATCTAACAGAGGGATTTTACGCTTTCTGAAAGAGAAAACGTATTCTGAATCTACTAGAAAGAAACTACGCTTTCGGAATAGAAAAACGTATTCTGGAAGTGCGCCATGGACTACGGGTTATATTACGCGAAACTACAGAGGCTCTTTTGCAAATAAAGCTGGCGAAGGGGTATGGTCGATCTTGGACCGTTGGATTGAATCTGGACAGCCCAGATTAGAAAGGAGGGGGAGACAGTGTCACCGGCCGGACAAGAAAACCGACGCGGCAGAGCTCCATTACCGGCGGCAAGAAGCTCCCTAGAGCGCTCGGTTTGGGCCCGAGAGGCCACGGTTTGACGAGCCGAGAGCACAGGAAACAAGAGGAGAAGACGACGAACTCACCTAGGGCCTTTTTGAGGTCAACGGCAGGTCTACGGCGTCAAGCAGCGCGACGGCGACGGCGACACCAAGAGAAGGAGGAGAAAAATCTAGTTTACTACATGGGGGATTTCCCAAACTAGGGGCTCCCCTTACGATAGTTTTGGTGTGCTTTGCCCAAGGGGTTGGTACATATTTATAGGGAAAAAAACTCTCCACATCTACATCAACTAGCAATATGGTACTAATTGATGTTGCACCCTCCACATTTACTAATGGACCTAAATAATCATTAAAGCCCATTAGTAAATAAATGCATGGGCCTTTAGGATTTATTAGGATTATTGCATATGGGCTTTGAGCATTGGGAAAATGAGAGATTTATTATTTTTGGAATTAATTAATTTTGTGGATAAAATAATTCTAGAAAACTGTAGAATTATTATTTAAGCCACGAAAAATACTCCAAAACTCTGAAAATTCGGGGGGAAATTCCCAGAGACATTATGGAACATGAGGAACCCAAATAAAGTATTTGGAGCCCATGATAAGATAATTTGGAGCATCTGAAAATTAAATTATGCTCATAGACAAGTAGGAACAAGTTCTAGAAAAAGCTAGAAAAATTCCTGAGAAGTTTGTAGAGATTGATTGACAAACAAGAAACTAAAAGGAGTGATTTGCGTTACAAAAAAATAATTTAGGAAGCTCCCAACGAAAACTTGAGTCGAGAAACAAAGAATTTGATTGTAGAAAAAGATAAAGGCATGCCGGAGAAGGAAAATCGACCTACTAATGCATTTTAAAGACTTTGCTCACTCTCAACACACAAAGAAGCAACAAGCAAACATCACATCATCCAAACGCCCGTCAAAATTAGAAAACTTTGAAAATTCATATTTTTCTATAACTAAATTTGCGCTAGCTCAAACAAAACTTGGTAAATTTTATCCAAATATTAAAATAATTCATTTTATTTAGTGTTTTCTATGCACAACCAAAAATCAGAAATTTTGGGGTGTGACATCAGACCTTCCTTATCAGTGCATTTCACCAGTACAAGCCTTCTTTTGATTCCACGCAACCAGTCATCAGCCTCAATTGGGTTGTCAGCATGGTCAAAGGTAGGAGGTTTCAACTTATAGAACTCCTTAAACTTCTTGATGAAAGGCTCACGACATGGGTTAGGTCCCACTGCATCAGCAATCTTCTGCAAGATACGAGTCTGATGAGCTATAGCTGCTAACAAGCTGGGTGCTTCTGGAGTCTCGAGTCTAGGACTCTAGTCTGGCTCTAAGTGTCCAAGGTTCATACCAGGGTCGATGTCCATCGAACTCTCCAAGCTGAGACTACTGATAGGTTGTCTAGCCCATTTGGCTCAAGCCTTCTTCTTTTCCAACCTCGATATCCTTTTGAGGACTAGCATCTAGTCAATAAAAGGGTAAGGCAGGCTTGGGTTAGGTTACCTAGAGGTGGAATCACACACAAACACACATAAAACAGTTTTACTATGCTACACTCAAGCATAAGAAACACTGCAAACAACAAGAGCCAATCACTCAAGCAGCATTACAAACCAACTCACGCAACTATCTAGTCGGATTAGTATGGTAGGGAGGGTCCCTAAACATCAGCTTCTTCAACGGGGGTCGTTAGACAGACTTGCTGGCTTCTAGTCTAACGTCCGATTCTAAGTTTGCGACCTACTATCAAGTATGGCTCTAATACTAACTAAAATGAACTAGGATTTCAAAACTTGAAATATTGGCTCTCTTGCCACTCTGTGATAGTTCCAGGATACCTTAGCTATCACGGGCGTCCACTTTTCAGCTGATTACAAAGTCATACAACAATAGAGTACAAAAATAGGAATAAAACTAACCTAATTACAAGCTCTCTAGGCTATGATCAAACAAAACACCAAGGCTCTATCATGGCAACGAAGCTTGGTGAATCTACAATCCATGGGCATCCTTGAGAGTAGACCGCAAACCAACTACTAATCTCAATATCACTGCAAGACAAGAAATCTGCACACCGCCAGATGTGTGAAGGCCATGGTCAGCATTAATGAGCTTTAGTGGAAAAATAGAAAATAAAGGGATCTGGCGATCCTAATAGTTTGGTTGTAGTTTGCATCCTTAGCGCATGTAGAAGCGTCAAATAAATAGTATAAATCTTCTCTAAAACCCAACCCATACACTCATTCTCACCATCCACTCATCATCACATCTCACAACTCATCATCCCTCATAGCACCCTCATACTCTCAGTCTAAGCGATGATGCAGCCCCTCACAGCCCCTCATCTCAACAGCCTCATGCTAGACCTATCTTCGGGGGAGAGAAGTAAAGCACAAGAGAAGACTAGCAGGGTGAAATAGTTCACATGAATGATCATGACCGAAATCACGGCTATACGTATAGTTTTAACTCTACGAAGTGTGTACACCTATACCCTCTAGGATCACCATCATCGACCATGGCCGCGGTCTAGGCGAACACCGCTCAAGAACTAGCACATTCCTCACCCGTCTGCCCCCAAGTGGAGTAGCATATGGCACAACGTATACACTTGGGATCGTGATTAGGGTAGCCAGAAAAACCGTTGGCATCCTTTTTCACTGTGCTCCTAGGGCTATACCCTATGCACCTCACCTCCCATAGAATAGGCTTAGTTCACACTAACTCAAGAGAACAGGCCCTGCCCATTTAGGGCCTGTGGTGTGCATGTTTAACATAGTCCCGTGTCCCAGGCATCAACCCATGATGGTCCTTAATTGGCCAGAGCAAGTACCTTCCACCAATATCATGTGGCCCACCTCTCATGAGTAGGCACCACCACACGCCTATCATGTGATAACCATCATATCCATCAGAACTAGATCCGGGGCATTCCATGCACCAAGTGCACCCCTCTAGGGTAAATCCTCTCACTTCGGCTGATATCACCAAAGAAATAGGTCAAAAGGCAAAGAATATCTCTAGAACTCCTCAATCACCACCACCCACATGGGATTCAACACTCCTATCATGCCAACCTACCATCTATCTCATGGGGAAGCCCCATGGCCAACCCCAATCCACCAACCACAACAACAACCAACCATCACATCACATAACAAGGCATATATGTAATAATGATGGAAGTAAATGCATGCAAGAAGGTAGGCAATATATAAGTGTGAGCACGAAGCTGGGTAGTCAGGGTGAAGGGGTTTTCAATCAAGGCTTAGGCAATAGCATGCATCACATATACTAGCAAATGAGTAAAGTAAAGTGCTAGCCATTCTACTTGTAATGCCTAATAGGTTTCTCTAGGATAAGGTGCTGCCATAACACCTGTGATGTCGAGGAAGTAGTGATATGCATCTCTAGAAGTTGGGGTCATCCACCATCGAGATCCATCATCTCTGGGTGCGTCGCCGGATCCATCTGAGCTTGAGTCATCTCTATGCAAAGAAAAGCTGAGAACAATCACCAATAAGAACCAATAAAAATGCGACAAAAACCTAACTCACTAGAATCAAGGGCTGTACTAGGAGGTAGGGTAAAGGGAACCTAAAAACAGATGGAGGAGAAAGGGCATCGATCGGTTGGGATTCATGTGCAATAGCGTAGGCCTAACAAGGAGAAAGGTGCCTATGCTGGTGAAGGGTCGTCTTAGGCGTGGCGCTACCAACCAGCCCAGAGAGGAAGATGAGAGGGAAAGGAGAGAGGCATCAGCACTAGGCTAGGAGCTATGATGGGCCTAGCGGGCTTAATCACTACTGCCGACCCAATAGCAAGAGAAGGCAAAGGGGGACAGGGCACCCTCTAGGTGCTCGATAGGAGGCCAGTAGGTGCTCGACGATGGCTCTTGCCACGGCAAGCGTGAGCTCGCTTGCTCCTACGGCGACATGGTCTCCAATGTGCTATACAAGGGAAGACAAGGGAAGGGAGATCTCGGCTGGCTAAAATGGGGCAAAAGGGCAAGACTCCACTCTAGGGTTCCGATGGTGGCAAGGAAGGTTGGCGGCGCTCCAGTCATGGTGCTTCGTGACTACGATGGAAACGATCTCCATCTAGCGGCAGACTCTGGGTCAAGGGAAAGGTTGGGGCTTCGGGCTACAGACAAGGTTTGTGCATGCATGGTGGTAGTGAGGCCTTGACGGTGTAGCGCCTAGTGCTGTGGCCAGGGTGAAGCACGTGGCGGTGAGGTCATGGCAACCACAGGTGGCATGGCGCCACCGTGACACGTGAGTCGGTGCCGTATCGAGGAGGTATGCCTCGGTGTGCAAGAGCTAGTGACCATGCGTGAGTGTGTGCTCCTGTGCGCAGCCATGACCATGGATGCCCCATGGTGTTGTGCCCGTGCGGGGTGCAGGTGAGCATGTTTTTCAAGGCATCATGTTTCTACGGTGGCCGTGGGTGGCCTCCGGCATGGCATCGTGCCCCTACAGGGTAAACACGCTGGCTCAAAGGCTACCCCAAGCATGGACACATAGAGAAATAGGGAAAGGCGAGGCCTTGTGGGGGGGGTATGGCCCCCGATATCCACAAGACAAGACAGGGCCGCACCCTTATAGGTGGCCCAGCCCACAAGATCAAGGCGTGCATGGCACTGGTCGACTTGCACCATAAGATATTGTATAGTACCAAATAGGATACTTTCCTTGTAACCCTACCCCTCAAGAATATATAAGGAGAGGTAGGGGTCCCCTAGTTGACATCTACATACATCCCATATTCAATACAATACACCAAAGACACAAGACGTAGGGTATTACGTTGATCAGATGACCCGAACCTGTCTAAATCGCTATCTCTGTGCCTTATGTCACCATCTAGTTCTTGATCACGTGCACCTCTGTAACAGAACCGACCAAATCATAAGAACGTAAGTACAAAAACAATCACCGAAGTGATCAAATTCCTGTACTTAAGCTCCCATAATCCCGGTAGTCCAGAAATCACGAAGGATTTCAACCAACTCTCGACATACAAACCAAGACCATAGTGATTCAACACAACATATCATTCGTTACAACATTTCACAAGTAGCATTCGGATTACATCCATCAGAGTTCAAATAAATATTACAAACCAAGTTTGAATTTGTGGAAGCAACATAGTTTAGTACATAACTTCATAGTTTCAAATACATTGCCAGATCTGAGTCATGTCCCACAAAAGCATCATCAGGTACGAGAACTAGGAGAGACCACGCCCAATGGTCTAGTCTTCATCCCCAGCTGGGAGAAGGCAGTACTTGCAGCAACCAAAGTAGAACTGGTCATCTGCAACAGGTGGGAGATAAACCCTGAGTACAAGAAGGTACTCAGCTAGACTTACCCGTCAAAACCAAAAATAAAGACACCAAGGGTCATGCAAGGCTTATGAGGTGGGCTAGCTTGACACAGTTGCATAAAAGAGCTTATGATTATAGTAACCAATTTAAACTTAGCATCAAGTTATCATCATTTACCTGTCCACTAGATTTGCACCTGTACTAGAGCACTCACTTATTAGGAGCAAACAATATTAACCATAGCAGGTATAATAAGGCTATCATCATCATATCATCATTTCCTAACCATTATGTTATTTAGTGTATCTACTTTGGAGATAAGCCCGTCAAGTTCTCACTAACTGGGAGAGACGGCGACTCGAATCGAATTACAACTCAGCTGAGGGGGTATTCCTAATTCTCACCCTGGCATACTTAGCAAGGGTAGCCGTGGGTCACCTTTGGGACAACTCAGGAACCAAATTCATGGGTTTGATCAGCGCCAGCGCTCTCAGGGATTACCCTTCTGCTAGGACGATCAGGACTTTTAAATCACCAGCCCTTAGACTCACGCCTACGGCTCCCTTCCGAGGTGTACTTTATACTTATCGACTCCTGACCTGAGGTGAGCTACTCGGCTTCGTGGTCGGTCTCTAGACCTGGCCAACTAAGAGAGAGGCATGCGTTCAACATGAACAGGAAAGGCTCCAAGATTCAATCCTTAATCGACACAGACGGAGTCACTGCAAACCGGCAAGCCTCCGTCCAGTCTTTATTTCAAATTAAGACTGGTTCTTTTCCACGATAGCAAATATAGCCAACCGTGCCATATGTATCTTCCTATATCTCGCAGGTGACAGGAAATCACCTGACGTCTACCGTGTTTAAGCAGGGCTAAGCACTATATGAGCCTGAGCTACATAGGATTCATGGTATCAATATCTGGACAAGGATTGGATAACCAATGCAGCAAGTGTTTGCATCCAACACCTAAACTTAATGCAACAATATATATATATATATATATATATATATATATATATATATATATATATATATATATATATATATATATAACAATAATATTTTAACTGCATTTCAGAAATTAGCAGGCTTAATATGCTCCGGGGCTTGCCTTTCACAAAGTTGCCTGGACGGTGATCCGGGCACTCAACGGCGACCTCGTCTGGCACTTCTCCTGAAGGCTGCACCTCCTGAACCTCCGGTGTCGGCTGCTGCTACTCGCTCGGTTCCTCGAATTCCAGTAGTGTCACACCATCCAGTACACCTATTGCATGCCGATGCACAAGATAAATATCATGGATGCATAAGGAATGACATGATGCTCATGATGAATGAATCACAGTAAGTGTTTAACGAAAACATCACTGGACACTCGTTTACCGATTAAGAATAGCTCTATTCAATTCACTTTAAAACATGTATCTAACTTAACTTGAAGAACAAGATCAACTTACCTAACTTGCATAACCTAAGATAAAGATTCTCATCTTCAGTTAAAGGCCTAACACCTAGGAACATTACCACAAACTTAGAAATAGTAAAGGCATACTTAAATTAACATTTAAAGTTTCATATGCGCACAAGTAGTCCCTTAATTCAACCACAACAAGAGTTCTACAATTCCAAATGACTTGCATAAGGACATTCTGGAAAGCTTATGAAATTCTCTACAAATCATTTGTCACATCAACGCATGATTCTTACGTTAACCAAATCGAATTCCAGTAAACCTAGAATCTGTCCAGAAATGATAGGGTTACTAACTTAATTATTTAATGATGATGCAAAAGCATAATTGGACCAAACCAAGTTTACCAACTTGTTGCACATACCAGAGGAACACTACAAAGTATAGTGCCAACTTCTAAATAAATTATTTAATATCCTTTTCTAATTTATTTAGTTAATTAGATGATTAAAGCAATATATAGTAAAAATGTTCAGAAAAATCTACAAAAATTACAGTAGTAATATCATGCTTCACATAGACTACCATAAAAATTTCAAAGCCATTGGGCAAGCAGAACTTGATGTACCCAAAATAACAGGTGGCATGTCTATTTCTAGCATAATTAGGAAACCCTAATAAAAAGTGTCAAGCAACAAATTTCACATTTTTCCTAGCATCATTCTAGCATAAGAATAGCACTCACCAAATTTTACCCTTACTGGATCTATAGAAAAATTATGAAAATTCACACAAGATCCATCCATGCAAACAAGAGAATTTTCTATCTCCTACATACAGTGTCCAAAATATATGAAAATTTAACTATAAACTATTCATGATATGAGCAGTACACCATAAAAATTTCATGCCATTTGGAGCTACATAGAAAAAGATATAATTACCCCTATTTCTTTCATGATTAAAAGAGATAATTAGCAACTCCAATTTTCATAACAGAACATAGCATAAATTATATTTTTAATAAAAACTAGACATTATTATGAACTCAGCAAAATTGGAACCACATCATTTGAATCTACCAACTAGGAGATACACATTTTTGAATCTATACACAAATCTATGAAAAGAAATAAAACAAAACAATTTTTGAAACACTACTGACTACTGTTGGGCCGGCCCGGTCAGACTCGGCGGCCCACAAACACACACAAGCGCAGCCTAGCCACGACGCGGCCCAGGCTGGCTCCCGCCTCCGCATCGGCGACTGACAAAAGGGGCCCGCGAGACAGTGAGACAGGTAGGGGAGGAGGAACGGACGGCGGCGTAGCTCGTTGCCGGTGGCCTCTCCGGCGAGTCCAGTGGTACTACGGTGCTCGCCTCATCAATGCGCATCCAGCGGTGCCATCAATTTTGGCTATCACCGCGGCAAGAGGGGGTGGTGACGGCCATGGCGGCGCTCGGCCATGGCTCGGCCGGCTCCAGCGAGGCTATGGCGTCACTGCCCTAACGGTTGACTCTACGAGCTTCAGCAGCGCTCACAGTAGCTACTGCAAGGGATAGAAGGGACGGTAAGGCTGTGGTGGCGGTTGGCCGCGTGGAGCGCCAGCTCCGGCGAGGTCCCACCATGGTGGCGGTGGAAGAACTGACGAAAACCCGCTTACCAAGACACAATTGACTCGATTGAACGGTGGAGGTGGTAGAGGGGATCACGACGAGGCTCTGGGCGAACTGGGCAACGCATTTTTGCAAAGGCACGTGAGCTAGGCAATGGCGAAGCTCAGCCGGCAATGGAGGGTGGCTGCGGCTCGGCGCTGCGCACGGTGAAGGCGAAGGAGAAGCAAATGGAGCAGGCGAGTGCACCGGGCAGGCGCGTGGGGTGCTCAAGTCGTGGCCAGCAGCGCCAGGATGCCCGTGGCGCGTGGCACCGCGAGCAGAAGTCCGGCAACGAGTGGCACACACACGGCATCTATTGTCTGATGGCGGTCAGTCACTGTAGCACCCATTCAGACAACGAAAACCGACTGACAGCGTGATTTCAACGTGTCAACACGGCTAAACGATTGACCCATTGCAAAAACTATGTACATGAAAAATGTAGGCCTACCATCCATCTACAACTTCTTGTCAAGGATCATCATCTAAATCGCCATGGATCAGAAGTTACATCAAGCCAAAGATGGCTCAATCAAACTGAAAATGGATTATGACTTAGCAAGTTTTCCAAGTGTGAAATCAGCATGGAATTCTGACTTGTGGGCCATGTTTGAGCATGTTCTAGCCATTTTCATGAGATGATCATAAAACAACTTTTGTTCCTTGATAAATTAGCTACAACTTTGGTAAAGAGTGCACAGCCATGCAAGGTCTCTAAGTTGGTCTTTTGAATCAGTCAAACAGTGCCACTCCAAGGGTCAATTCAAGTCAAACCTCCACTTGAGGGCATTTTTGTCATTTTGATCTATATGAACAATGTTCCAACCATTACCCTAAGTGTAGTTAAGGTGTATTAGACCATAATCAACCACTTTACACAAATGCTATACCCATTTCAATTGATCACATGTGATGAAGCAACAAAACAAGCAATTCACCCAAATGTTGCAATTCAATGTTTCACATGTTTCATGACTTTGTTGTTATTTTATACTTGTCATATTACTACCATGTTGCCATGTTTCAAGGTATAAGAAACTCATGTTGCATTCACATGTTGCACTACTACCATTCATAAGCAATCAAGTATGAAACAATCAGAATTTGCGAATGTTGCATGTGTATGTTTCAGTGACAATGGCATGATGACATGGATGATGCATATGTTTATGAAATGAAATGCACTTTTGTAGAAGCCAAACACCTAGGGTGTTACAGCCCTCCCCCCTTAGAAAAATCTTGTCCTGAGATTTGGAAAGCATACCATTTAGTATAGAAAGTTGGATGATTTTCCTTTAAATAATCTTCCCGCTCCCATGTTTCATCCCGTTCACTATGATTACTCCAAACTACCTTGTATAACTTAACTACTCGCGTACGAGTCACTCTTTCTTGAGTATCTAGAACTTGCACGGGCTTCTCCTCATAAGAAAGATCAGATTTCAAGTTGACTTTCCTTGTTGCTATTCTTTCCTCGGGAATACAGAGACACTTCTTCAGCTGGGACACATGGAATACCGGGAATATAGCTCCCATCTCACGTGGTAGATCGAGCTTATATGCTACTCTTCCACTTTTCTCGATAATACGGTAAAGTCCAACATATCGAGGCTCAAGCTTCCTTTTGATTCCAAAATGCTTTACTCCTTTCATAGGGGATACTTTCAGATAAACATGGTCACCTACTTCAAACTCAATAGGTTTTCTTCTCTTATCAGCATAGCTCTTTTGTCTAGCCTGAGCGGCAGTCATATTCTTCTATATAGTTCAGACTTGCTCTTTGGCTTCTTTTACAAAATCAATACCATAGAATCTTCTTTCTCCGGGTTCCACCCAATTCAAAGGAGTTCTACACTTGTGGCCATAAAGAGCTTCAAAAGGAGCCATTTTGATACTCTCTTGATAACTGTTGTTATAAGAGAATTCAGCGAGAGGCAACCATTCCTCCCAAGAGCCTTTGCAAGAGATAAGACAAGCTCTAAGCATGTCTTCAAGAATTTGATTAACGCGCTCAGTCTGTCCTGATGTTTGCGGATGATAGGCAGAACTGCGGATTAGATGAGTGCCAAGATTCTGATGTAAGCACTCCCAAAAGCGAGCCGTGAATTGCGGTCCTCTATCTGAAACAATGGATTTGGGTACACCATGGAGACGTACCACTTGTTGAAAATAAATCTCAGCATAATTGTGAGGGTGATAGGTAGACTTGACCGGAATAAAGTGAGCGGATTTAGTTAGACGATCTACGATAACCCAGATGGAATCACAACCCTTTTTGGTAGTGGGTAATCCAATAATGAAATCCAAGCTAATTTCTTCCCACTTCCAGCCAGGAATAGAGAGTGGCTACAATAATCCGGGCCTCATGTGAATAGCCTTGACTCTGCAACAGTTATCGCACCTTGCCACGTAGGCTGCGATTTCTTTCTTCATCTTGGTCCACCAATAATACAGCTTGAGATCTTGATACATTTTACTGCTACCAGGATGGATGGACAATTTAGAAGAATGGGCTTCAGCCATAATTTGATTTCTAAGTTCTTTGTCTTTGGGTACTACAAGCCTATCATTAAACCAGAGAATTCCTTTGTCATCGACCCTAAAGTGCTTGGTCTCCTGACCTTTCATCTTCCGCTTGATATGAAACACACCTACATCAGTCTTCTAGAGTTTGATAATTCGACTTCTAAGAGAGCAATCCACAGTGATATTGTGGAGTACTACAGGATGAAGGAGGTGTGCCAGATGAAAGTCTTCACTAACTAAGGAATTGCAATGGGCCTTTCTGCTTAAGGCATCAGCAACCACATTAGCCTTGCCAGGATGGTAGTGTACTTGAAGGTTGTAGTCTTTGATTAATTCTAACCATCGTCGTTGACGCATGTTCAACTCGGGTTGAGTAAAGATGTACTTGAGACTTTTATGGTCAGTATAGATGTTGCACACATTACCCAACAAGTAATGTCTCCAAATCTTCAGGGCATGAACAACCGTGGCTAGCTCTAAGTCATGGGTAGGATAATTGATTTCATGTTTTTGAAGCTGGCGTGAAGCATAAGCAATGACCCGTCCCTCCTACATAAGAACACACCCCAAACCGGTGCCACATGCATCACAGTAGACATCAAAAGGCTTCTCAATGTTAGGTTGTGCCAATATAGGAGCAGAGGTTAGTAAGGTCCACAAAGAGTGGAAAGCCTCTTCACACTTCGGAGTCCACACAAACTTCTCATCCTTTTGAAGTAGTCGAGTCATGGGCTTGGCGATTTTAGAGAAATCTGGGATAAAGCGACGATAGTAACCAGCCAAACCCAGGAAACTTCGGACTTCTATGACCGTAGTAGGTGCCTTCCACTCTAGGACTTCTTGCACCTTAGTAGGGTCAACCGAAATTCCTTCACCAGATAACACATGACCTAGAAAAGGTATCTTGTTCAACCAGAATTCGCACTTGCTGAACTTAGCATAAAGCTGGTTGTCACGTAACCGAGTTAAAACAATTCTCAGATGTTCAGCATGCTCTTCTTCATTCTGAGAATATACAAGGATATCATCAATGAACACGACGAGACAATACTAAATTCATCAGGTACATAAAGTGTGCCGGAGCATTGGTCAACCCAAAGGACATGACAAGGTATTCGAACAAGCCATATCGAGTAGAGAAAGCTGTCTTAGGTATATCTTCAGGACGAATTTTGATCTGATGGTAGCTAGACCTCAAATCAATCTTGGAGAATACCTTAGCTTTGGAGAGCTGATCAAACAGAATATCGATGCGAGGAAGAGGGTATTTGTTCTTGATCGTAACAGCATTAAGGGGGCAATAATCCACGCACATGCATAGAGACTCGTCCTTCTTCTTCACAAAGATAGCTGGACAACCCCAAGGAGAAGAACTAGGCCGAATCAAACCTTTCTTTAATAGCTCATTCAACTGACTCTTTAGCTCAGCCAACTCATTGGGTGGCATTCTATAGGGCCTTCGAGAAATAGGAGCCGTACCCAGAATGAGTTCTATCTTGAATTCTACCTCATGGTCCAGAGGCAATCCAGGCAAGTCATTAGGGAAGACATCTAGAAACTCATAGACAACCGGTATATCCTCAATGGCTTTGGCTAGGGTAGCATTGGCTATATTGTGGATAGAGATATCACGAGGTAACTGCACTAGAAAACCCTTCTTATCCATAGGATCCCTCAACATTACCACACGGGTTGATGTATCGATCAACACTCCATTCCCACTCATCCACTTCATTCCTAGGATTACATCGATTCCTACCCCCGGTAGAACTACAAGATCCGTAAGGAACTCTCAATCCCCAATCTCAATCTTTACATCTTTAACTACTTGGTTAGTCAGGATATTATTTCCAGCAGCACTAATACAATAACCACCCTTTATGATTGTAATCACATTCATCTTATGCATAGATGCAAAAGTAGAACTCACAAAGGAATGCGAAGCACCTGAATCAAAGAGCACAACTGCAGGGTGATCATTAACAAGGAACTTACCAGCGGTGACCACTTCACCAGCAAGAATTTTCTCCACAGTAGTGTAGTGAACACGCCCCTGATGGACGTTTCCCTGAGCATTCTGCTTGGAAGGATAGGGACACATATTTGCCCAATGACCAGGCTGGTTACAGTTCCAGCACGGCCTGTTTGCTGGTGGGACATTGGAGCTGCCCTGCCCAGAGGTATTCTTTGGTAAGGAAATTGTGTACCCCTTGCGAAAACCAGTTTTAGCTTGATTCTTCTTTTGAGGTGGGTGGTACCGGACATTAGCATTGGGTGGATGATACGGGGTCTTGGATACCACTGGTGCCTTAGACTGAGAAGCATTTGCCTCAACGTTTCTTTTACGGGTCTTGGAAGCAGCATATATCTTATCATTATTCTCCTGAGTCAGGGTGTCACTGATAAACTCATTGAAGGTGACACACTTGCAGTTGCCCATAGACTTCATCAGAGGAAAGCCCCCTCTTGAAGCTAGCTATTTTCTTGGCATCAGTATCCACGAACTCGGGAGCATACCTTGCCAGGTTGTTGAATGCCTGGAGGTATTCATTAAGACTCTTGTTGCCTTGAGTTAGCTTCATAAACTCGGTATGCTTAATGGCCATGAGACCAGGAGGGATAAAGTGTCCTCGGAAAGCTGCCTGGAACTGGTCCCAAACTATCTCGACGTTTGCAGGGAAGGTGGTCCTGTGATGGGTCCACCAGATGCCTACAGGGCCTTGGAGCTGGTGTCCTGCATATGAGGCCTTCATACCTTCAGTCAATCGGAGCAATCCAAACCTTTGCTCTATCATGCTCAACCATTCATCAGCTTGCAATGGTTCCTCTACCTCTCTAAAGATAGGAGGCTTTGTGTCCATGAAGTCCTTAAAGCTGCTGTATTGGTTCGGCTCAGGTCCCTGGCGGACATGTCGGTCATCACGGTTAGCCATATGGCGCATAGCCTCAGCTAGCATGCGCTGACTTTCAACAACTATCTGCATTAGCTCAGCTGGTGTGGGCGGTGGAGGAGGTGGTTGTTCCTCATCTCCCATGCTACGACCGCAACGAAGGTTATAAGCCATCTGCAAAATGTATAGCCAATGAGCACTGACGATGTGGAAATTTTTGTAGATGAATTGTATAATTATGCCAAACTGATTCCATTAGAGAGAATGCATTTATATAATCAACAGAGGCACAATCATTCATCACAATCACACAACTCATCAAGCGCATCAATTGACACATAAATGCGATGAACTTAACCAACAATGAGATCTATAGACCGCAAAGATGGAATTCATCAAGAACTCACATACGTGGAGCATAAAACGTTTGATAGGTTACATCCAAGCCATAGCGGTTCCAAACTGACATCAAAGATAACTTAAGGTTCGATATTACATCTCAACGATTAACTTGATACAAAGCTACTCGTTCATGCATGAGGATCAACAAAAGATTAGCTCTAGCGCATTAGCTAAGTAGTAAGCTAAACTACGCATCGTCCTCGGAGTCAGTGTCGAAGATCTCTCCTCCATCTTCATCACTAGCAGGCTCTAACTCATCATCTTCCTCCTCTTCAGGTGGAACATCCTCAGGTCCATTGACCTCCATGTCATCATCGCCTTCAGCCATGATGACACCAGAGCCCATCTCATCCTCATCATCAGGTGGCAGGAGAGGGTGAAGTTGATTGTGTAACAGGTGAACCTCCTTATGGAGATGGTCATTGTACTCTTCGGCAACTGCCAACTGCTGCTCTAGCTCCACCTGTCGTGCTCTCAACACATTCTCTTCGTGCCAGGCTTCATTCCATTGGTTCATCACGTGAATCAACATACGTTCATAGTTGCGGTGAGCAACTGTCAACCTCTAAACCTCTAGGGTCTCTTGGTCCCGTTCCTATGTGACTTGCTCCAAACGGTGCTGAGCCGCATTCCTCTTAGCAGTCACCCGGGCTAGCTCTGTCCTCAGCCTTTCCGCCTCAGTAGGCTCAGGACAGGGCTCACGAGGAGCTAACTGGTGATGAGGTGCCCTGCCTCCAGCGGACTTGCGAGCAGTGAGTTTCGTGCGCGCCATCTGTAGCAAAAAGTTACAATGTAAGGGGAGAATCATTTAAGGGATACGAAATTTAATTAGTCGGGACAATCATATTTTAAAGGAGGGAGTAATGCAAGAAATGCCATGTATGCTCGAACATGATGCATGCACGATCCATACGTCCTCACAAACCTAGAAAAAATTAAAGGCTAGCGGAATATACGGTGGCATACATACGTTCTCTCATATACGATAGCTAGTCGATCTACAATGATACGTTGTTAGTGTACCTGCAGAAAATTTCATTTTAGCCCAATAATTTCCCAAAAAGGCATGTAAACTAAATACTTTTATACATACATCCCCCGATGCATATACTCTAGTATCACAGCTACCCGTCAGAGATACCCACATTTAAGTACTCTCATAGATACATGATCGAACATGTAAGTATGCGAGCAACCACAACTACTCTCCCCTAGACCGACGGTTGGACGGTCATGCTCTCACAACTCCCACTTACCAGAGCGTAGAGGTATTTTGATCCATACATTACCATCCAAGTGGATGGCATCCATACAATAGCACACCGTATGGACAACGAAACAGAAACAAGTAGGAACCCCCAAGTTAGTACTTTAATAAGCCACCTAAGAGTCCTTATTTGGGCATAAGGGATATGACCACTGGCAATACTTAGTATTTTAATTTAGGATTTTCACAAATACTTTTGTTTTAAATACACAAATGACATGTTTAGTGTCGAATCTTGCTCTGATGCCAGCTGTAACAGAACCGACCAAATCATAAGAACATAAGTACAAAAATAATCACCGAAGCGATCAAATTCCTATACTTAAGCTCCCATAATCCCGGTAGTCCGGAAATCACGAAGGATTTCAACCAACTCTCGACATACAAACCAAGACCGTAGTGATTCAACACAACATATCATTTGTTACAACATTTCACAAGTAGCATTCAGATTACATCCATCAGAGTTCAAATAAATATTACAAACCAAGTTTGAATTTGTGGAAGCAACATAGTTTAGTACATAACTTCATAGTTTCAAATACATTGCCAGATCTGAGTCATGTCCCACAAAAGCATCATCAGGTATGAGAACTAGGAGAGACCGCGCCCAACGGTCTAGTCTTCATCCCCAGCTAGGAGAAGGCAGTACTTGTAGCAACCAAAGTAGAACTGGCATCTACAATAGGTGGGAGATAAACCCTGAGTACGAGAAGGCACTCAACTAGACTTACCCGTCAAAACCAGAAATAAAGACACCAAGGGTCATGCAAGGCTTATGAGGTGGGCTAGCTTGACACAGTTGCATAAAAGAGCTTATGATTATAGTAACCAATTTAAACTTAGCATCAAGTTATCATCATTTACCGGTCCACTAGATTTGCACCTGTACTAGAGCACTCACTTATTAGGAGCAAACAATATTAACCATAGCAGGTATAATAAGGTTGTCATCATCATATCATCATTTCCGAACCATTATGTTATTTAGTGTATCTACTTTGGAGATAAGCCCGTCAAGTTCTCACTAACCGGGAGAGACGGCGACTCGAATCGAATTACAACTCAGCTGAGGGGGTATTCCTAACTCTCACCCTAGCATACTTAGCAAGGGTAGCCGTGGGTCACCTTTGGGACAACTCAGGAACCAAATTCACGGGTTCGATCAGCGCCAGCGCTCTTAGGGATTACCCTTCTGCCAGGACGATCAGGACTTTTAAATCACCTGCCCTTGGACTCACGCCTACGGCTCCCTTCTGAGGCGTACTTCATACTTATCGACTCCCAGCCTGAGGTGAGCTACTCGGCTTCGTGGTCGGTCTCCAGACCCAGCCAACTAAGAGAGAGGCATGCATTCAACATGAACAGGAAAGGCTCCAAGATTCAGTTCTTAATCGACACAGAAGGAGTCACTACAAACCGGCAAGCCTCCGTCCGGTCTTTATTTCAAATTAAGACTGGTTCTTTTCCACGATAGCAAATATAGCCAACCATGCCATATGTATCTTCCTATATCTCACAAGTGACAGGAAATCACCTGACTTCTACCGTGTTTAAGTAGGGCTAAGCACTATACGAGCCTAAGCTACATAGGATTCAGGGTATCAATATCTGGACAAGGATTGGATAACCAATGCAGCAAGTGTTTGCATCCAACACCTAAACTTATATATATATATATATATGTGTGTAACAATAATACTTTAACTGCATTTCGGAAATTAGGAGGCTTAATATGCTCCGGGGCTTGCCTTTCACAAAGTTGCACGGACGGTGATCCGGGCACTCAACGGTGACCTCGTCTGGCACTTCTCCTGAAGGCTGCACCTCCTGAACCTCCGGTGTCGGCTGCTGCTGCTCGCTCGGTTCCTTGAATTCCAGCAGTGTCACACCCTCCGGTACACCTATTGCATGCCGATGCACAAGATAAATATCATTGATGCATAAGGAATGACATGATGCTCATGATGAATGAATCACAGTAAGTGTTTAACGAAAACATCACTGGACACTCGTTTACCGATTAAGAATAGCTCTATTCAATTCACTTTAAAACATGTATCTAACTTAACTTGAAGAACGAGATCAACTTACCTAACTTGCATAACCTAAGATAAAGATGCTCATCTTCAGTTAAAGGCCTAACACCTAGGAACATTACCACAAACTTAGAAATAGTAAAGGCATACTTAAATTAACATTTAAAGTTTCATATGCACACAAGTAGTCCCTTAATTCAACCACAACAAGAGTTCTACAATTCCAAATGACTTGCATGAGGACATTCTGGAAAGCTTATGAAATTCTCTACAAATCATTTGTAACATCAATGCATGATTCTTATGTTAACCAAATCGAATTCCAGTAAACCTAGAATGTGTCCAGAAATGACAGGTTTACTAACTTAATTATTTAATAATGATGCAAAAGCTTAATTGGACCAAACCAAGTTTACCAACTTGTTGCACATACCAGAGGAACACTAGAAAGTATAGTGCCAACTTCTAAATAAATTATTTAATATCCTTTTCTAATTTATTTAGTTAATTAGGTGATTAAAGCAATATATAGTAAAATTGTTCATAAAAATCTACAAAAATTACAGTAGTAATCTCATGCCTCACATAGACTACCATAAAAATTTCAAAGCCATTGGGCAAGCAGAACTTGTTGTACCCAAAATAACAGGTGGCATGTCTATTTCTAGCATAATTAGGAAACCCTAATGAAAAGTGTCAAGCAACAGATTTCACATTTTTCTTAGCATCATTCTAGCATAAGAATAGCACTCACCAAATTTTACCCTTACTGGATCTATAGAAAAATTATGAAAATTCACACAAGATCCATCCATGCAAACAAGAGAATTTTCTATCTCCTACATACAGTGTCCAAAATATATGAAAATTTAACTACAAACTATTCATGATATGAGCAGTACACCATAAAAATTTCATGCCATTTGGAGCTACATAGAAAAAGATATAATTACCCCTATTTCTTTCATGACTAAAAGAGATAATTAGCAACTCCAATTTTCATAACAGAACATAGCATAAATTATATTTTTAATAAAAACTAGACATTATTATGAACTCAGCAAAATTGGAACCACATCATTTGAATCTACCAACTAGGAGATACGCATTTTTGAATCTATACACAAATCTGTGAAAAGAAATAAAACAAAACAATTTTTGAAACACTACTGACTACTGTTGGGCCGGCCCGGTCAGACTCGGCGGCCCACAAACACGCGCAAGCGCAGCCCAGCCACGACGCGGCCTAGGCTGGCTCCCGCCTCCGCATCGGCGACTGACAAAAGGGGCCCGCGAGACAGTGAGACAGGCAGGGGAGGAGGAACGGACGGTGGCGTAGCTCATCACCGGTGGCCTCTCCGGTGAGTCCAGCGGTACTACGGTGCTCGCCTCATCAATGCGCATCTAGCGGTGCCATCAATTTTGGCTATCACCGTGGCAAGAGGGGGTGGCGACGGCCATGGCGGCGCTCGGCCACGGCTCGGCCGGCTCTGGCGAGGCTACGGCGTCACTGCCCTAACGGTTGACTCTACGAGCTTCAGCAGTGCTCACAGTAGCTAGTGCAAGGGATAGAAGGGACAGTAAGGCTGCGGTGGCAGTTGGCCACGTGGAGCGCCAGCTCCGACGAGGTCCCACCATGGCGGCGGTGGAAGAACTGACGAAAACCCACTTACCAAGACTCAATTGACTCGATTGAATGGTGGAGGTGGTAGAGGGGATCACGGCGAGGCTCTGGGCGAACTGGGCAACATGTTTTTGCAAAGGCGCGTGAGCTAGGTGATGGCGAAGCTCAGCCGGCAATGGAGGGCGGCTACGGCTCGGCGCTACGCGTGGTGAAGGCGGAGGAGAAGCAAATGGAGCAGGCGAGTGCGTCGGGCAGGCGCACGGGGTGCTCAAGTCATGGCCAGCAGCGCCAGGATGCCCGTGGCGCATGGCAGCGCGAGCAGAAGTCCGGCAACGGGTGGCACACACGCGGCGTCTGTTGTTTGATGGCGGTCAGTCACTGTAGCACCATTTAGACAACGGAAACCGACTGACAGCGTGATTTCAACGTGTCGACACGGCTAAACGATTGACCCATTGCAAAAACTATGTACATGAAAAATGTAGGCCTACCATCCATCTACAACTTATTTTCAAGGATCATCATCTAAATCGCCATGGATCAGAAGTTACATCAAGCCAAAGATGGCTCAATCAAACTGAAAATGGATTATGACTTAGCAATTTCTCCAAGTGTGAAATCAGCATGGAATTCTGACTTGTGGGCCATGTTTGAGCATGTTCTAGCCATTTTCATGAGATGATCATAAAACAACTTTTGTTCCTTGATAAATTATCTACAACTTTGGTAAAGAGTGCACAGCCATGCAAGGTCTCTAAGTTGGTCTTTTGAATCAGTCAAACAGTGGCACTCCAAGGGTCAATTCAAGTCAAACCTCCACTTGAGGGCATTTTTGTCATTTTGATCTATATGAACAATGTTCCAACCATTACCCTAAGTGTAGTTAAGGTGTATTAGACCATAATCAACCACTTTACACAAATGCTATACCCATTTCAATTGATCACATGTGATGAAGCAACAAAACAAGCAATTCACCCAAATGTTGCAATTCAATGTTTCACATGTTTCATGACTTTGTTGTTATTTTATACTTGTCATATTACTACCATGTTGCCATGTTTCAAGGTATAAGAAACTCATGTTGCATTCACATATTGCACTACTACCATTCATAAGCAATCAAGTATGAAACAATCAGAATTTGTGAATGTTGCATATGTATGTTTCAGTGACAATGGCATGATGACATGGATGACGCATATGTTTATGAAATGAAATGCACTTTTGTAGATGCCAAACACCTAGGGTGTTACAGCCTCTGCCGATCAATCTACCTTCATGGGATACCCCTCTGAGGATTGTCGAGCATCTTTTGTCGACAGTTAGCGCGCTAGGTAGGGGTGTGCGTGCTGATCCATGGTGAACTAGATGGAATCTCAAAATTGACGCCGCTCGTGGCAACTTGACTTCCTAGTGTGGCGTACTTTAGTAGCCTAATAGGCTCGACATCACTCGGTGATGGAATCAATCTGCTATGCTAGCAACTTGGTCTGCTATGATGGCATCCACTGACAACCTAACAAGACTCGATGTCAGATTCAATGTCGTGTTCGAGGATCAATCTACAACTCAGAGCTTTCTATTTTGTGCGTCGGCTACTTGGCGTCTCTCTCAGCGACAAGTTCCAACGGAGCCACCAGATTGGATCAGATAATCAAATATGGTGTTGTACCTATATCAAAGGCATCGACAAATTATTTTGCTGGCTGCTATTGCATGTGAATCGAGGTGAAGCTCAGATCGCCGTTGTGCGGTCCCAAGATTCTAGTTCATCTACTGAGATCGATTAGCTGCATGCCAATTACTAGAGCCATGCAAAGCTAGTTGTATGTGCTTACGTATATACATCTACATGGAAGGAAGGCCAACAACAGATTGTTGCGGCACTTGCATGTGCACACGCACACATGGAGCCGTCGAGCCACCAAGCGAGCCGTTAAGCGAGTTGCCCACGTCGCCGACCACTAATATAAGGACGACGTTGCCTAGACTACTTACTCCAACCACCTACCGCGTTGCAATGATGATCGTCGTGAAGAACGGCGCCGTGGCAACCGTGACCGCCGCCATGATGACAGTTCGAAAAGCTCAAGGGCCGGGCAATTTCATCAACGCCGACCAGATAACGCCATACGCCGCCGACCAGACGTTCTATCTAAAGCTAAGTCATGCTTTAATATTTTTTTCTAAATATTCTCCAATCTTCGTATATCATCATAATATTTCTCCAAGCTGTTTTCTCCATGTTTGCTCTCCAAACGATTTTTTGAACCCCAGAACAGTCATGTTGATGCTCGGATGTCCCCAGAGATGGCCCTGTCTTCAGCTCCTCCCTACACATGCACGAGCGTCTGCCCTCTGCGTTATGGGTGGTCGGTAGCGGCTCCTTAGCGACACTTTGTTCTTTCTACATGCACATGGGCTCCGTGCTCCATGTTATGGTTAACGGACTAGCTAGGGCTAGAGACTTAGCTACACACTAACTGGTCGGGCGATTTATATTAAATATAAATACATCTTTAGAATAACACTAAGTGTTCACACCAACTGATCACCAAGCTACATATGCTATTTCATCACCATTGCTGATTTTTCTTCGGAGTTCATATATTTTTACATCATGTACTACCCGTTCTACATATTTGTATTGCAGGATCATCGTCTAGGTGATCGGACCACCTGGTGCTCGGACTTCTCCACCGATCAACTGGTCGGACCGCTAGGTTCATGGACTTCATCGCCGACTAGTTGATCGGATTGTTTGTCGGTCGCTTCTACTTAATGCTCACTTTGCCGCAGACTAGTTGACCAGACTGTTCATCACTTGTGCTTCATCTCCAGCTATGCTAGGGGCTCCTCGGTGCTCGGACATCGCTAGCTACACCTGGGACTCCTCGATGCCCGGACATCATCAGCTACGTCGGGGACTCCTCGGTGCTCGGACATCGCCAGCTACGTCAGGGACTCCTCAGTGCTCGGACATCACCATCTACGTTGGGGACTCCTCGGTGCTCGGATTCTTCATGATCAGGGACTAAGTGGGCACACTTCACCCCAATTCACCTTGCGGACATCGCCAGCTACGCAGAGGACTCCTCGGTGCTCGGATTCTTTGTGCTCGAGGACTAAGTGGGCACACTTCACCTTGCGGACATCACCGGCTATGCTAGGGACACCTCGGTGCTCAAACATCGCTAGCTACGCCAGGGACTCCTCGGTGCTCGGACATCACTAGCTACGCCAGGGACTCCTTGGTGCACGGACGTCGCTAGCTATGCTGGGGACTCCCTTGATGGTCGGATCTTGCTACGCCTCATCGGTGTGCTATCAAGTTGCTCCATGTTGTTCTAATCAGGGTGCTGATCTTGGGCAGCACGACTAGGGTCTTGATACATGCATGTCAGATGATGTCGGTAAGCTTTTAGATTTCTTTTTCTTTGACCCTGCTACAAGATTCATTCTTCATCTTCTAGCAGGCTCAGGGACCAAGCGGGCACACTTCACCTTGTGGTGAATGTGCGCTTTTCAATTCAGGGCTCCGCCCATGGGATGGTTGCCTGCTCGATCGGTCTTCTGCCTTTCTTCTACTTTCTAACCTTGGCACCATGTGACTATGTCACCTACTGTTAGGCTTGGGGACTAGCTATGGGGGTATGGCCCCCGATATCCACAAGACAAGACATGGGCCGCACCCTCAGAGGTGGCCCAACCCACAAGATCAAGGCATGCACAGCACTGGTCGACATGCACCGCAAGATATTGTATAGTACCAAATAGGATACTTTCCTTGTAACCCTACCCCTCCAGAGTATATAAGGAGAGGTAGGGTTACCCTAGTCGACATCTACATACATCCCATATTCAATACAATACACTAAAGACATAGGACGTAGTGTATTACGTCGATCAGACGGCCTGAACCTATCTAAATTGTTGTCTCTGCGCCTTGTGTCACATCTAGTTCCTAATCACGCACACCTCTGCTGATCGTACCTCTGTCGATCAATCTACCTTTGTGGGATACCATCGGAGATCTGCCGACCATATTTTGTTGACACCTTGGGATATGGATGGCTCACCGATGGGTTTGGCGCTGAGCATCCATGTGGTGTAGGTAGGGGTCAGTGCAGGAAAGGCCGAGGTCGCGTCGATGCCATTTATGCATTCTCATGGCTCAGCACTGGGCTCTGGCTATTGACGTGGGGCTCGAAGAAGTTGTTCTAGCGGTGTGGCTTGGTGGTGTGCCCTGGCATTCCTATGGGTGGGCATGATGACACTAGCGCAGACGTTGTCGAGGCATGGCTTGATAGAGATGGGCGCCTGGTGGAGGTTGAGGATGTGGTCGTGAGGTGAGTTGAGGCGCTGCATCAGCGGCTCAAAGGCGAGCATAGGGGTTAGGCGGTCGATAAGGAAGAAAACGTCGAGACTTTGGGCCCTGATGGTCTCACCGGCGAAGTCTGGGGTAGCAGGAAGAGTTGGGGCAGTGTGTGGACTCTGGTGCGGCGGTGTGGTCACGGAAGTGGTTGGCTCGAGGTGAAGGCACGGTTCTACTCCTGCTTGCTCGGCATCGACGTGTTCTCAAGTGAGGTGGCGTGGCCAGGTGTCGTGGTGGCTAGGTGAGACAGTGAACCTAGGTGTTGCGAACAGTCGAGGCGGTCCGGGTGGAGAGGCGGTCAGCATGTCTTTGAGCTGTGACCAAGATCAAGGGTGAAGCTCATGATGAGGCTATAAGGTAGTAAAGGTGGGGGCTTGGCCAACGATGGGGGCTTACTAGTGATCTAGGGTGGCCCGCGGGGCTCAGAGAGGCAAGGTGGGTCGACAAGGCTCCTAGAGCGAAAGAATGCCGCGGCGCCAGCGGGGCTCTGAGGAAGATGACACAGTCACGATGGCTTCATGGTGTGGGCACGCCCATCATGGTAGTTGCGTGGCTCTATGGTGACAAAGGCTCGTTGCAAGGCTATAGGAAGAGCTCCGCGGCAGTGGCGTGGTCGCGGCATCGTGGCCTCAGGGAGTCTTGGCCATGGCGGCCTTGGGATGAGAAGGGAGGTAGAGAGGAAAGGGCTACAGTGGCTAGGAGAGGGAGAGGGCAAGGGAGGCATCCAGCTTGGGTTCTTATAGCCTACGGCTAGTGTTCACCGAGGGGTGGACCATGCTACAGGAGGCGATGATCATGGCGTTCATGTTGGAACCAGTGGAGACCACCGAGTTCACGGTCTTGGAACTGGCTTATAGTTGGCCCGGCTCATGTCCACGAGTTTACGCTCCCATACGTCCTAGGTCCACCGGAGCTACAACATATAAGGCCTTAGGCCTTCCCAACCCAAAAGACTAGCCTGATAGGTGGGGGCTTCTTCCGCCTTATATGTTGTGCTCCCCCACCATCGTTACACGATGTGGGACTAAACCCCAACAATGGTTTAGCTTTTTTGACCATGGGCTCTGATACCAATTGTTGGAACCGGTGGTGACCACCGAGTTCATGGTCTTGGAACTGGCTTATAGCCGGCCTGGCTCATGTCCATGAGCCTGTGCTCCCACAGGTCCCAAGTCCACCGGAGCTACAACATATAAAGCCTTAGGCCTTCCCAACCCAAAAGCCTAACTTAATAGGTGGGGGCTTCTTCTGCCTTATATGTTGTGCTCTCCCACCATCGCTACACGATGTGGGACTAAACCCCAATAGTCCGCGCCATGGGGACACGCGGCGTGCATCTTAGCGCTGACTCAGGAAGCTTTGTGAAGGGTGGCAGGTCACGACACTAGTCCACACGGTCAAGGGTGCTATGGGACACAACTTTAGGGGGGCTACGAAGGCGTGGCGTTCGCAATGAGTGACGGAGCGAGCGACGAAAGGCTATGGCTCCGATGGAAAACAAGGGGACGGGGCAAGTGAAGGAAGAAGACGACACTACAAGGATGAAAAAGCAATAGAGGGGCGATGGAAGGGAGATGGAGGCGAGCGGCCTTCTGCGGCTTCCCATCGCTGGCCAGAGGGCCCCACGTGGCGCCGCACGGCACTCGCGACTAGAGCGGGTGTCGCTTCCGCATGCCGCGCACGCGGTCGTTAGAGCAAAGAAGAAAGATTTCCTATTTTCTCTAGGGAATTCTAGGAATCAAGGCTACCTCCAAGCACAAATAAAAAGATCCAAATCACACATGCATCTTATACTAATTGGTGCATCAATTTATTTGTAAACTCAATTTGAAGGGGATGGGAGAGAGTTAGGTTTACGTTTTAGGAATTAATAAACCATTAGTGCGGGTTGTATGTTGAATTTGAGTGTGGCTCAAATTCAACCTAGGTTTTAATTTTTCCTAAAAACATTTTATTTGCAAACAGTTCTCATCACGTAGGTGATCAATCTTCATGACAATCAGTTTGTTGTAAAAAGTTTTGAAGCACAGATTTTGAATTTGCTTCCGGAAGAGAAAACATTTGACTTGAGTTTGACCTAACATTTACATGCAACACACATTCAAGCAAAAAAATTTTAAAAAGTTGGGATTTTTTTTATTACACAGAATTACAGAATGTTATAGATAATCTGGAGGCGCTCCTAAGAGAGAATAGGTCCCATACCACTTCTTCCTCCGTCACTCCGACGGTAATTAAATCAGTCACCCTTGCACCATCCGCTACTTCACTCATGGCCAAGTCACTCCATGCCTACTCCACCCCTGTTATTTCCAATGTGCCCGTTGGGCCTGCTATCAACATGGGCACTAGAAACTTCGAGCTTCGCACTGGCCTGATCAGGATGCTGTAGGCAAACCAATTATGTGGTTTGCCTAGCGAGGACATGAACACGCACCTCCAACACTTCCTTGAGCTGTGCGACACCATTGTCATCAAAGACGTCGCACCAGTAAGTATCAGGCTCTGTCTGTTTCTCTTCTCCCTCGCGGGGAAGATGAAATAGTGGTTTTACAAGGAGAAGGAAGCTGTCAACACGTGGGACAAATTTTGCCCCTCTGGGCATTTGTTTTGCCCATAGGAAAAAACTTCACAAGGAACACCGCGGAAGCCACGGCTCTCATCGAAAAGATGGTGGCAAACAAAAGGTGGGGGAAGAGAGAAAACAATAAAAAGGCATGCATACCATGAAGGAGGCCGATCTTTTGTTAAAAAGACTAGACAAATGGGCCCACGAAAAGAAGCTATGAAAGGCATCGTCTAAGCCATAGACACGCAAATGACTTGCGAGGTGTGTGGAAATGTCGAACACTCGGGGAATGATTGCCCTAAGACCTGTGAAGACACTGCATTCATCAACAACAGGTTCTGACATAATAACAATGGGTGGAACAATCAATCCCGCCTGCAACGGAGGTAATAATAATTACAATTCAAATTTTAATTCAATCCAACCCTCCTTGAAAGACCTGGTCTTAAGCCTAGGCTAAAATTAATGAAAATATCACTGAAAAGTTGATGTTTAATGATAAAATGATTGAAAATATAAATTCTAAACATTAAAAATTTATCCTCCTCTGTTAAGAATCAATTAAGTTTTAATAAAATGATCAAAACACAAATTGCTCAAATGGTTGCCTGCTATTCCAGCCAACCATTTGGGGAAAATCCCGGGGCAAACCAGAATTCCCCTGAGTTTGTTCATGCAGCTGCAGAGCAATGAAGGAGAAGTCTTGCCGACGGACTATAAATGCCGAACCCTTACCAAAGGTAAATCGGTAGTTATCTTTTAAAAAATCAAAAATTAAAAAATTAAAAATTCAAAATTCAAAATTTAAAATTTTGCTTCAAAATAAACTTTTCAGAAAAATAAAATAAAAATTGTTTTCTGATAGTATAGATTTTTCTCTTATCATTTCTCATTTTTAAAATATTTATGAAAATTCAAAATATAATAAAAGTTTTGTGGAAAATCATTTATGAGAGAGGGGGATTCAACAAATTGCAAAACCCCAACGGCTAGCTCTTAGGGAGCCATTGGGAGCCACCGGCCAAAGGGGGGACCGAGCTAGCCCACCTCTAGTGCGGGCGTACCTGAGGTGCGGCTGCACCCTACCCAGCGCCGCTGCGGCTACTGCTTCTCCAACGGTTAGGCGTCGTTGCTCCCACCCCCTCTTAGCCGGTGCTTCATGCTATAAATAAGAGAGCTCAGGTGTGAGCCCTCACTCACACACCACTCAAAATTGGAATCCTTCTCACTCTCTTTGCTTCACCACTTGCAAAAATATTTGTTCCATAAAGCTTGAGAGCAAGGAAACTCTGCAAAAAATCCTACGCTCAAGACCACCAAGCCAAGCTCATGGCTTGTTCAATTTATTTTTGCTAACGTAACCCCATTTTCGAGCTTTTTGTGTTGTTTTTGCCATGGGCAAGTTCGGTAGGCAGCTCGCTGGTGTTTTCAAGAAGGTCGTAGGAGCAAGCTCAAGTCACGCCCGTGGAAGCTCAAGCGTGCGCTACATTGAGCCCAAAGAGAGCCTGATGCATGAAGATGAACAAATAGAGCCGATGGAAGTGCAAGAAGAGGAGCAAGAACAACCGATGGAGGAAGGTGATGATGATCCCCACCTTGACTTGGAAGGAGACCGGGAGACGCAAGCGTACAACCTCATCAAGAACCGTGAGTTGACCCCGACCTTCTCCATAAGATAGGTATGGACATCGAATTCGTCACCATCTGGAAAGCCGTTGGATGGGAGAATGTTGCTCCCGTTGACGAACAAGGTTCTCGCCTCCTAACAAATCAGTTTTTATGCCCTTTGCAATAAGTTGAGAGTGGGATTAGTTTCTGTCTTTTTGAGCAAGAATATTATCTTACATGGAGAAATCTCAGTTCTCACTTAGGTTTTAGTATAAAATGCTCAATTGACTTAGATCGTGCTCTCAAAGGATTTAATTGCCATGAATTATGGAGACTAATTTTGGGTCAAAACGTAGTTGGCAAGTTTCAACCTCGAAATATGAATATTCATCATCCTACTTTGAGGTTCATGCATCATTGGATTGCCATGACTTTGTTCGCTAGACAGGACATTCGATTTGTTTATCATGCGAAAATGCAAATTCTCTATGCCATGCTTAAAAATATTAAAATTGCTCATGTAAAAGAATTTTTTAAACATTGGTTAGAAAAATTCAAGGCTTCTACATCTATCTCTAGCACGTCCCTTGTGACTCGTATTGCCACTAGTATTTGTGCAATGGATGGACAAGATGTAACATACATCTCCACTCCATGCATCAGTATTGATGAGCACTACTTGATTCAAGGGCATCATTTGAAATATGATGATGCTGGGAATCTTATGTTTTTTTGGATATACAAATGAGATTTCATTACCTAACCCAGAACGCTCTTTGTATAAGTCCTCGAAGCTAACCTTCACTCTTGTTGAGCAAGAGAAAGCACACAAGAGTTCTGTTTCTCAGTAGGGCAACAAGGAGCAGGACTAGGAACGAAGCAGCCAGCTCTCATCAGCCACCGCCAACACCTGACTTGACTTGTGCCTCAAGCATACCATGCTGGAGTGGTTACCGGCCATGCAAATGCCTAGGTTCACACCCGGGTACTAGCCTGGTTGGGGCACACCCTGCAACCACATGAGACCGGTGGATTGGGATGGCATGAGGCTGACGATGCAGCATGGAGATATGCTCACTCCTCCGACTCCGAGGGACTACCACCATCCGTCCAGCCATGACAGTCTACTTTGGATCGTCACGAACTAGACGACATCAACACACACCTTGGAGGACTGGAGATCTGCATAGGTAAAATATAAAATACACTTAACACTCATGTGCAGGATACGACCTATTGGCAGCTTTAGTAGCAACCACAGATGGCCCAAATGAACGTGCTGCTGAAGCAACATCATGTGGTCTATGGGATACAATCCAGGACCATAGGCCATGAGCTAGCTTGGGGGAGGACCCCATAGAGGTAGCTTGTGTCTTTTTCGTATTTTAAATTTTCATATTTATTTTCTGTATTTATTTATTTAGCATTTAAAAAAGCTAAAATTTTAAAAAATAAAAAAAGAAATACGATAAAAATACCAAAAATACGAATTCCACTCTCATATGTGTTTTAAAAAAAATTAGTTTCTCCTAAGTTAAAATAATTAAAAGTTGCTCTATCTATAATTCATCTATGTCTAGACTGTAACTTAGTATTCCCCATGATTTAAGTTTGTTGGCTAAAAATGTCTCATCCTAAAAACTTAAAAACTTATGGGATGCAAATATATGCTCCTTTTCTAAGTTGCTGCAAGTTATGCTATGCTACAAATAGAATTTGCTATAATTTTGTTCTAAGACAGACTAGACATCTAAAGTTTTCAATTTTAAAAAAATGCTAAAATTCAAAGTTCCTCAATGATTAAGAATACCTACTAAGGCCACATGACATAATATTCATGCAAAACCTTAGTCATATGCTATTTGTTTTTGCATTGAGCTTTGTTAAATTGTTATGACCCTTGTTGAGATTCTCATCATGCACCCATGATCAAGACACACGTACACCCACAAATAAACTGCTAACTCTTACACTGAGAGTTACACAAAAACATGTTTTTTTCATCCACCAAATAATTACTCCATTCATTTATCATGGGTCTCTCTCTAAAGTTTTATATGCCAAAAGAATAGTATGGGCTATGCTAAAAAAGAGAGAAAAGAAAAATATACATGCTAGAAGGCATGAGAGAAAAAAATGCATACCAAAGAGCATGAAAGAAAGAAATAAAGAAATAAATATAGCCCATATTTTCAAATAAAAGGCATTCATCCAAAAAGAGAGAGAGGCATAATTCAAAGGAGTACCAAAAATACTTAGAATTAGAAAAAGTTTAAAATTCCACACACTTGCATGTCTTGATCAAAGTGTATGACTTGCATCTCCTTGAGGTCCGTTTTTTGACTTAACAAAATATGTGATGCAAGTATGCCTCAATTTCATACCTACCCAAAACACCACAAAAAGCCTTTAGTGGTAGGATAAAAAGAAGACAAATTTCAAATGCCTTGGTGAGGTTTCATACACATTGAGCGATCGAGAGAATCATTCAAGGAACTTACAATTATTTTGCAAAACTCATAAAAACCTCCGGATAGATAGTTGATCAAAGAATGAATGACTGGTGATTCTGTTATAACCGTTCTATCTTGCAACCGCCCAAGAACTTGGAGAAGCTATATGCCCCATAGGGATCAAAGTAAAGGGTGGATAAAAATACCGACTTATTTAAATTGAAGAAGAATACTTTGTTATAGGTATGGCACTTCTGAAATATATTCAGGATAGTAGCAACTCCTGATCAATAACCAAGTACTTAGCTATTTGCTCAGGATGAACAAATGTTAAGCTTGGGGGATTTGTTGGCGGTCCTTAACGACCAAATCCAGTCACCAATTAATATCCAAAACGGGAGAAATGAACAAACTTTTGACACATATGCTTCTACTATTGACATATTTCCACATGTATTGGATATTGCAGGACTTATTCATGAAATACATGGAAATATGATAAAAAGGCGCAACATAGGAAAGTGTAAAGTAGAAAAGCACAAAGGAGCCAAGGAAAAGCCCACCTACACGCTAAAACTAGGCTGAGCACCACTGAGGAAGCAACCTAGGCCCAGCCCGTAGCCCATCGGAGCAAGGCGATGGCCAGCGGGGCTAGCCAGGGTGCACCTGCACCCTAGGTGTGCCCGCACCCCCACTACCACCTCCCGAGCCCATCTTCTGTAGGCGGTTGCATGGTGGCATGCTTGGTCGGTTTAGGGTAGTTTTCTAATTTATCTACGCCAAATTGACCACAAACTGTATATAAGCATGGGTGGAGCTCTCCGTCAAACACACCTCATTTGGGCTCTACACCTCACACTACACCTTGTACTCTTTTTAGCTTTTAGTAGCATTTGGAGCTAGCAAGAGCTATCAAGGAGGGCCTGGCTCCTTGGAAGAAAAAGAGAAAGCATGGTATGAATACAAATAGAATTTCTTTCAAAGTCATGCTCTCATTTTATAAATATAGTTATGCTATGGAACTAGAGTATAGTTTTCATGTTATAATCATGACATATGAACTAGCATATAGTTTCTATGCTATGATCTTAACATGTGCAACTTTATGCTTAATCATTCATACAATTTGTATGATTAGGAGTAGAGCTAAGTTGAGGTGGTGGTTCGTCGTTCCTTCGGGTTTGCCCATGTCCTATGCTTGTCGATCCATAGGGTCAGAGTCTCGAGGGGATATGGGTAGTTTTTGTGTACACAGACATGGTGCTCGGGTGCACGGAAACCTTCAGATATGATGGTACTCCACGGTTGAGGGGTAGGCGACAAGTGGTGACAGCCCTGTCCGTCCCTTGTAATCCCTCACGTTCGGGTATTGTGTAGGAGTATTAAAGTCTCCCTGACTTGCTGGCAGACCAGTGCCTAGAGCTCTCCCCGTCCATCTTACACTTAGTACTAGCTCTAACCATGTAATTTGTATGATCATCAACTGTTCTTTGCATGGCTATATTAGAACATGTCTGCTCCGCTTAGGAACATTCTTTTATTCTTTGTTTCTCTTTTATCCTTGAGGTTGGCCCAAGTGTGTGTCCACTATCCTTGAAATATCATTTTACCCCTGTGATGTACTATTTGTTTACTATGCAAGTATGTAATCTTGTTCATATCCATGCTAGGCTCTTATACCTTGCCCTCCTTTGGGAAAATATAAATAACGATACACTGAATACTTTCGAGTGAAATGCTACAATGATAGATCCGTATGCTTGTGGATATTTTTTGTAATCGTTAAGAACTATCGTGTTGGTGTTCCTTGACGACATTGCTAAGATTTATCCAAATCTTAGTGATGATGCTAAGAAATATGAACATGCATTTATAGTGTCGTTGCCAGGAATGGATTTCATCTCCATACTTGATGATTGCGCTAAGAAATGCCAACATCGACCCCGGGCGAGGTCATGAATGACGGTAATATCGAACAACCAAATCATCAACGATTGCGATGGATCGAGAGCAAAAGAGAAAACAGAAATCAAAACTGGTGACCTAAAAAGATTTCTTTATTCATTTAAAGGACCCTAGGTACAAACTAAGGCCCCTGGCCACCGCCGCGGAGGATGTCTTCCACGTTCACGGTAGCCATGACTGCAGCCGCGGTGGCGGCGAAGTCGCCGACCAGCTCCGTGTTGATGGTCACTAACACCTATTTTTACCATCAACATTCCACCCAAAAGCATGATAAAGTGAGGTAAAACATCATCACATGTGTTGCATTTTGTTTATAATTCAGCCAGTTCCACTTGTGCTTGTAGAATTATTTGTATGCAGAAAATTATAGCAAAAATGGGCTAAAATGGTGACAAATATGAATATAGGGAGCAAGCAGACATGGCAGGGGGCCTTGGGCCCACTTGGCCACACCGGCCGACCTCACAAGGGCACCGCCCGGGGTGCCAGGTGGCCTGGCCATGTCACTGATCCGTGGGAGCTGCTCCAGAAGCATTGTCAAGCGTTGATCCAAGTCGGTTTCAACCAATGGACAAGATGGAGTTGACGCGGATCCACCGGCCCACCGTCATAGGCTTGGAGGCCTCCAATCGACCTCCAAACCGACCTCCTGTCCAAATCTTTGCACATGCCACTCCTACAACTGCCATTGGGAGCCAACCAGCACCGTAGGATGCAAAGGCGGTGCATCCAAGGGCCGGTCGGCCCCCCTAGCCGCCGCTTGGTGCCCCAAGGTACCCAACTGACCTCCTGCTGCCTACAAATACCCCCCCATGCCTCTCTACACTATAAATAGAGGGTGTGGAGCTCGGTGGAGAAGTGTCCCCATTCAATTCCAAGCTCTCTATTGGCGGTGCTTAACTCATAATTCTTACCGCCAACATTTGTAAGAAATTCACTAAAACCAACACTAAACCTACAAATAGTCCTATCCGTCCTTCATAATCCCCCACATTCGGATATGGCGTAGGGTTGTAGACCGGCAATACTTGGCAAACAAAGTGTTATCCGGTGCCCGAAGCAAGTCTATAATGGTAAAGCTATCTTAGCTTAGGATCTCTATCCTTAAAAAACCTCGCTACCCGAGCTATCCTTCTTCTCGTTACCTTAGGTGAGCTAGCTAAGAAACTTCTACACATCCGTTCTTCGCGGAAATACGATACCTTAAATATTTCCGGATGAACTACTACAACAGTAATTCCATACGCTTGCGAATCATTTCTGTATGCGTTAAGAAATACCAACAAGTATTTCTTGCGCTATTGCCATGGAACGGTTGTCGTATTATCTCCCAACCTAATTCACCCGTGTATCCTTGTGTTTTATCTTTCTTTTCAAAAAGAAAAAAAGTTATTCCTTCTATTCTTTTTTTCACTGTGAAGCCCTTTCATTCAAAAAAAAAAGTCTTTCTGCTTCTAGCCACAACGACTAAGGAAGCCGCTGTGAACAGCCAAGCGACTGCAGCGACAACATCAACTGAGGCAGGGCAAACCTATGCGAAGAATAGAACGAAGACACAGTACAGTGAGGAGTGACTCCAGCGAAGAGCACCGTGGGATCAACAAAGCCTTGGGATGACATCGGCAGACGCCAACTTCGTTGGGACACCGTCGTCGGCCCAAGGCAAGAGCCTGGCGGGGTTTTCACCCCAGCAGCCCTGTGGGGCTAGATCCTGCCCCGCCGGCCGTCGTACGCACCGGAGGTAGCAGTGGGGGCGCCCAGACACCAGGACCCTGCCAGGCGCTGCCGAGACGGCCAACTGCAGGCCTCTGCCGCCCGGCCCCGGGCGCCCTGCATGCGCCATCACAGATCTGGCGAGGATGCCACTGGGACCGCCGATCGCCACTGCCCCGGCCAGATCCACGCAGCAGGCCACGGCGCAAACCGGCTGCAGCCCAGCACGCCTGCCAAACGCCAGAGCCACACGCCGACCGGAAGCGGGAGGCCGGCTGAAGCCACCACCGCCCATGGGGGCTGATCCGGACACCACAGGCAGCCCCGACCCGGCACAGCGAGCATGCGCCAGATCCGGCCCCTAGGGACCAAGATCCGGCCGGCAGGCCGCCGGACATCGCCGGAGTTGGAGAGGTAGGGAGGGGATGAGCTAGAGGGAGTGGGAGGGAGGTGAAGGTGCGGACGGATGCTCTTTTTTCGGGTCCACCGCTGGCCGCCGCCGCCGCCTCGTGCTGGAGGACGGTGACGGCGGCCGGAGGGGAGGCGCAGAGGGGGCGAGATGGAGTGCCGGCACGGTCGCCCCCGAGTCGCCTGTCCTGGACGCTCCGGGGAAGGGGTGGAGTTCCTTCGGCGACTGACTTCAAGTATCAAGTCCACTGGAGTCATCCCGCACAGGCTCTGGCTTCATACATCTTGAATAAGCTCGCTTCAACCTACCTTCGCGTTGACATGGCGAATGAGCTCCATGAACTGGAGACGAGCATCATGCCACAGTTCAATCTGGTAATCGAAGCGGCTGAAGCGAGTCCCCACCGCAGAAACTTGGAAGCATGGCTCGGGCAGCTCAAAGAAGCCCTGTACACTGCTGAAGATCTGCTTGACGAGCACGAGTACAGTGTCCTCAGGCACAAGGCGAAGAATGGAAATGATGATCGCTCCCCAGCGGGGGTTAGAGCCAAAGTCCTGAAGCCTTTGCGTGTTGCCACAAGCAGGATGTCCAACCTGCTTCCTGGGAACAGGGAGCTACTTCGCCAGCTGAATGAACTCGAGCATCTTAGCAAAAGTCAAGGACTTCCGTCAGCTTCTTGGGTTACCAGCTCTAGGTGGCATTAGAGATGTGCCAACAGCAGCTGTCCCTTTGACAACATCACTGCCCCCTCCAAAAGTGTTTGGTCGCGACTCCGATCGCAATCATATAATAGATCTTCTTACAAACAAGGATAACTCAGCTGGCTACTCTGGTGTGGCCATTGTTGCTCATGGAGGTGCTGGAAAATCCACCTTGGCACAATATGTCTACAGCAATGACAGGGTGAAGAAACATTTTGATGTCAGGATGTGGGTCTGCATCTCCCGCAAGCTGGATGTCCGTGCTCATACACGAGAGATCATTGAGTCTTCTGCAAAGGGAGAATGCCCACGTGTCGATAATCTTGATACTCTTCAGTGCAAATTAAGTGACATGCTGCAACAGTCAGAGAAATTCCTCGTCTTGGATGATGTCTAGTTTCAAGAATCCGAGCTCCTCTAGTTTCTCAGCGGGTGGGCAGCAAAGTTTTGGTTACTTCTCGACGGGATACATTTCCTGTTGCTCTTTGCTGTAAACATGTGGTTCATTTGGAAAGCATGGAAGACACGGAATTCCTGAAACTTTTCAAATACCATTCCTTCTCAGGAGCAGAAATCAGAGATGAGCATCTGCGTGCAGAGCTAGATGGGATTGCAGAGAAGATTGCTAAACAGCTTGGACAATCTCCTTTGGCAGCACAAGTTCTGGGTTCTCAGCTAAGCAGGAATAAAGATCTCACCACATGGAAAGATGCTCTAAAGATTAGAAACATAAGCGGACCCAGGAGAGCTCTATTGTGGAGTTATGAGAAGTTAGATCCACGCCACCAGAGGTGCTTTCTGTATTGCAGCTTATTTCCAAAAGGCCACAAGTATTCAGTTGAGGAGTTGCTTTATCTATGGATAGCAGAGGGACTTGTTGATTCACGCAACCAAGATAAGAGAATGGACGATATTGGAAGGGAATACATCAATGAGATGGTCTCTTGTTCGTTCTTTCAAACTTCTGAAAGTTTATATGGTACAAGATTGTATGTACATGATCTCCTACATGACTTGGCAGAGGAGCTGTCTAGAGAGGACTGCTTCAGACTAGAAGATGATAATGTGACAGAAATACCATGCGCTATTCTGACATTTATCTGTTCGTGTAGAGAGTATGAAGAAGCACAAGCAAAGTATCTGCAAGATCCAAAATTTACGCACTGTTATCTGCATCGACCCCCTTGTAGATAATGTAAGTGATATTTTCCATGAGGTACTGCAGAATTTGAAGAAATTACGTGTATTGTATTTGTGCTCTTATGATGGAAGGAAGTTACCTCAATCTGTTGCTGATCTGAAGTATCTTCGGTATTTGAACCTCATTAGAACTTCAATTTCTGAACTGCCTAGGTCATTGTCCACTCTCTACCACTTACAGATACTTCTCTTCAATTTTAAAGTTAAGAGCCTGCCTGATAAAATTTGCAATTTAAGTAACCTACAGCATCTGGGAGCATATCTTGATGAATACTATGGTTATCCAGTTGAAGAAGGGGCCCCTCCGATTCCTTACATGGGCAAGCTAATTTCACAACAGGAACTTCAAAAAATTAGTGTGCGTAGGCTGAAGGGACATTAATAATCTTGGTGGCATCTTAAGTATCACAAATCTTGAGAATGCCACTGGAAAAGTGGAAGCCTTAGAGTCAAAGCTCCATCAGAAAAGGCATCTTGAGGGATTGCATCTGAACTGGAGTTTTGACAATGACTTGCGCGGAGAAGATAGTTCTCATTTGGATGTTCTTGAAGGGCTGATGCCTCCGCCTGGGCTAAAGTTTCTTCTCATTTGGGGTTACAAATCTTCTGCATATCCAAGCTGGTTACTCAATGGTTCCTACTTTGATAATTTGAATAGATTTTGTCTGTACAATTGTAGTTCTTTACAATATCTACCACCCAATGCAGAGATCCTCAGGCATTGCTCTCATCTGTCACTTAGACATGTCCCAAATCTGAAGACACTACCGTGCCTCCCGAGTCACCTTGAATTTCTCCAAATTGCAGAGTGCACATTGCTTATGTTTCTTTGCAATGATAAGCTGGAACAACATGACGAAAAGGAAAGCATGATGAAAACAGATAATCTGGCATCCCGACTTGCTTTGATCTGGGAACTGGATTCAGGGTCAAGTTCTCGAATTAAAAAACAATATTGGAAGAGCATTCATATCTGAAGCAGATGATGCCATTGATGGATACTGATGTAGCAGAACACATCGAGTCATTGAAAGCAGACTAGCTGGTGGAAGAGATGAAGCATTTGTGAAAGAAAATATCATCAAGGCATGGATACATTGCCAGGAGCAAAGGATAAAACTCCTCTATAGAAATAGCCTTGGGACACAATAACTTCATCTTTGTAATTGCAGTATTACAGATTGGGCTTTAACTATTTACCTTGGAGGCCTCAGTTCATTGAATCGTTTACAATTACAAGGTATTATGAGTTTAACTACACTCCCGTCAGAAGCAGTCTTCCAGCACTTGAAAACACTGCACAGTTTGGTTATTTTGGAGTGCTGGTGTATCAGATCATTAAGGGGCATAAATGGTGCAGCATCTCTTTTAAGCGTTTATCTAAGTTCTTGTCCTTCTTTGGGATTGGCTCATGGAGTCGAATCTATGCCATTGTCCCTTGAGGAGCTCGATGTATCCAACTGCATGCTTGCAAGTGAGACTGTATATGACTACAAAAGCTTTGTTCGCTTATCGGTTGGTCATCTTACCTCCTTGAAGACACTCGAACTAAGTCATTTGCCAGATTTGTGCATGCTTGAAGGATTACCTTCCCTACAACTTGATGAGTTGACATTGGTGCTAGTTCCAAAGCTCTCAGCCAAGTATATTTCACACTGTCGTGTACAGAAATCACTCACTGTTAGAAGTTCCATAATGCTCAATGACATGCTATCGACAGAAGGTTTTGCAATTCCAGCACAGGTCACGCTTGAATGTTGCAACAAGCCATTCATTTTGTTTGAAAGGTCTGATAGTTTAAGTTCCATCCAGCATCTGTGCTTCATGAATTGCGGAATCCAGTCCCTGCCAAGTTTGAAGGACCTTTCCTGTCTGGAGAGCCTCAAATTCTACGTGTCCCAATTTGTTGTCTTTACCAGCACTACCAACTTCTATTCGGCGAATAAGAGTGGAAGACTGTGAACTCTTGAAGGAGAGCTGCAGTCCTAATGGTGAAAGCTGGTCAAATTGGAAGGAAATAGAATGAATTGAATTACCAGATTCTCAAAAGAGAAATAAACAATGGTAAAGCTTCTAGCAATGTGTTGACATCAATAACTTGTTACAACAGTACTGCTTCCATTTCAGTTAAGTTTACTATGTTCAATCTTTTTTTTTCATTACTCAATGTTTTGTCTATATCAATATGCTCAGGTTATATGTTCTTTATGGAGGACACTACGACCTCAAGTGCTTCATTGATGTTCAGAATCTGCAATGACAAGCAACACAATCTACCGACTTTGCCTACACTCTAGTCTTCCTCCCTAATTGTAGGATGTGTTGAAAAGTCGAGCACTTTGACAATAAACAAGGCTACTTTATACTTGGATGTGAAGGAAAGTGTGCTGGGGAATATAGTAGATTGATTAATGAGTAGCACAGGAGGTGTACAATATATAGGCAAGGATGACCTGGGGTTTATAGATCAATACCCAATTAGGTGGATCCTTGCCTAATACCAAATCAACTACCATATAAGCCCTAGGCGCCTAGGCCCATGCGGCTGGCCCAATAGCCTATTCTAACACGCCTCCGCAGTCTGATCGTCAGCCACTGCGCACATTCAGACTGGACTTGAACTATGTGAAAACCGAAGAGGGAAGTCCCTTGGTGAAGATGTTCGCATACTGAGACGAAATCAAGACATGAAGGACACGAAGATCACCAATCACAACCCGCTCCCGAACGAAGTGAAGATCAATCTCGATGTGCTTAGTGAGCTGATGATGAACTGGGTTGGAGGACATGTAGACCGCGTTGATGTTGTCACAATACACCAGTGTAGCACGGCGTAGAGGGGCGTGGAGCTCCTGGAGGAGCTGGCGCAGCCAGGCGGCCTCGGCGACACCATTAGCCACTACGCGATACTCAGCTTCAGCACTGGACCTTGAGATGGTGTTCTGACGCTTGGAGGACCAGGAGACGAGATTGTCACCGAGAAACACAGCATAGCCCGAGGTGGACTTGCGCGTATCCGGGCAATCAACCTAGTCAGCATCAGTGTAGACCACAAGATCAGTAGATGTAGATGGTCGCAGCAGAAGGCCCAAGTGAAGAGTACCTCGAACGTATCATAGAATTCGCTTGATGGCTGCAAGATGAGGTTCACGAGGATCATGCATGTGTAGACAAATCTGTTAAACAGCATATGAGATGTTAGGCCGAGTGAACGTCAAGTACTGTAAGGCACTAGCAAGACTGCGAAAGTCAGATGCATCATCCATAGGTGCACCATCAGCAGCAACAACCTTTGGATTTGTGTCAACCGGAGTAGAACATGGCTTGCACTCTGCCATCCCAGCGCGATCAAGAATGTCCAGCATGTACTGCCGCTGGGAGAGAAGAAGACCATTGCGACAACGCTAAACATGCATACCGAGAAAGTGATGCAGTTCACCATGGTCCTTCATAGAAAACTCCTGCTGGAGGGCTGAAATAATCCGTTGAAGAAGACCCGGTGAGGAAGCTGTAAGGACGATGTCATCAACATAAAGCAGTAGATAGGCAGTATCTGACCCACATCGATAGACAAAGAGTGAAGTATCTGACTTGGCTTCAATAAATCCAAGGAAAACCAAATATGTAGTGAACCGGTTGTACCAAGCACGAGGAGCCTGCTTGAACCCATACAGTGACTTGTTGAGCCGACAAACAAAGTTAGGATGGGTGGGATCTTCAAAACCGGACGGCTGTGCGTAGTAGACTGTCTCAGTCAAGGTACCGTGTAGAAAAGCATTCTTGGCATCAAGCTGGTGAACAGACCATTGATGAGACAGAGCCAGTGAGAGCACCGTGCAGACAGTAGCTGGCTTTACCACCGGACTGAATGTCTCGACGAAGTCCACACCAGGGCGTTGGGTGAATCCATGAAGAACCCAACGCGTCTTGTACCGTTCGAGAGACCCATCGGCATTGAACTTGTGCTTGAAAATCCACTTCCCTATTACCACATTAGCTCGAGGGGGCCAGGGCACGAGATCCCAGGTGTTGTTTTTTAGCAAGGCAGCATGTTCTTCTTCCATAGCAGCATGCCAACTTGGGTCAGCAAGGGCGCTACGGAAGGCCTTGGGCACGGGGGACAGCAGCGCACCATGGTAGACAACTAGGAATCGGTAGCCGCTCTTCGTGCGTGTTGCCATGGAGTGCTGGTTGCTTACTGGGGGAACAACAACAACACCCTTGGGCAGCGGCGCAGGAGGACTGCTAGAAGCCGACGGAGGGTTGGCAGCAGCAGGACTGCCAGCAGGTGCCACGGTAGGGCTACCAGCAGGCAGCACAGGCGGCGCAGCAGCCGAGCCTCGGCGCATGTAGACGTGCTTGATGACGGGCGCTGGGAAGAGCACCGGCTATGGGGGTGATGCCGGCACCAGCGGTGGGAAGTGGGAAGCCGGGCAGGGGGCTGCGTGCACTAGGCGACGAATAGTGCGCGCCTAACCCGCTAGCACTTGGCGAAGACGAGGCAGGCGCCGTGGACGGAGGCGTAGGAGCCGCACGTAGCTGTGCGGACGAAGGTGCAGGAGCCACACGTGGCTGTGAGGGCAACAGCGTGAGGTTGGCTAGGAGCACGTCAAACGCTGCAGGACTAGCTAGGACATCGCCGGGCGCAAAGCTGTTGGACCAGCCGGGACATCGCCGGGCGCAGCCACACGTGGCTATGCAGGAGGTTGGGCGCTGGGACCTACAGAGAGAAACCTTTGTGTGGATCCAATGGGAGCTGGCACATAGTCAGTCACATCCAAAAATTCAAGTCACCCAGTTATGGTTAAGAATCACGCTCAACATAGGGAAAGGCCGACTCGTCAAAAACGACATGGCGAGAGATGATCAATCTGTTGGAAGAGAGATCAAGGCATCGGTATCCTTTATGATGAGCGGAATAACCCAGAAAACACACAAGGTAGACCGAGAAAGTTTGTGAGTGGCTGTGGCGGACATGTTGGGATAGCATTTGCAACCAAAGACGCAAAGGTGATCATAAGAAGGCGTAGTACCAAAAAGGGCAAAGTGCGGGGTGGATGATCGAAGTGTCTTGGTAGGCAGAATGTTAATGAGGTAGGTGGCGGTTTGTAGGGCTTCCACCCTAGAAGGAGGGTGGAAGAGATGCCTAGAATAGAAGACAGCGGACAACATTGTTTAGGTAATGAATGATGCGCTCGGCCTTACCGTTCTGAGGCGAAGTGTAGGGGCACAACATACTGTAGGTGGACACCATGAGTGAGGAAGAACAGTGTAGGAACTAGAGTTGTCAAACTCCCATCCGTTATCGCACTGAATCGCCTTGACTGTGGTGCTGAACTGGGCGGATACATAGGCAAAAAAGGAAACTAGCGTGGAGAAAGTGTTAGATTTAAGTTTCAAGGGAAATGTCCATGTATAATGAGAGCAATCATCAAGTATGACCAAATAATATTTATAGCCTGATACACTAAGAATAGTTGATGTCCACTAGATCACATTGTATAAGATCAAATTTATTAGATGCTCGAGATGTTGACATATGAAATGGAAGACGCACATGGTGACTTAACTGACAAGCATGACAAAGTGAAGAACTAGTATCATGATGGCAAGCAGGAAGACCAGATGACACCAGTTTGGAGAGGGCCTTGTGTCCAGGATGACTGAGGTGGCGATGCCAAAGTGAAGACCCAGAAGCAGCGACCAAGGAATGTGTAGCCGGTAGATGAAGAGGGTACTAATGGCCCAGATCTATTGCACCTAACGATCACATTCCGAGACAATCCTTCACTAGAACAACCGGTCGGGTAAAACTCATCACAGAAATTGTTATCGATAGTAAATTGGCGAACAGAAATTAGGTTCTTAATAAGTTGTGGAGAAACTAGAACATTATTAAGATGTAAAGATGGTGAAAGAACTGAAGTGCTAGTAGCTGTAACAGGAAGCAATGACCTTGTTACTAACAACAATGGATGAAGGAGTAGGATACTGTGAGGAAGTATTGTTTGAAAGAATGCTGGAATGTGAGGTCATGTGAGATGTAGCACCTGAATCGATGTACCACTCGTTGTTGTTGCTCTAGGGCTGATTCAATGTCATGGTGCTGAACGTCAATGCCAGGGAGGGCTGGTCCCTAGGAGGGTAGCCCAGCAAGAGGGTTGTAAAACCCAGGAGGAGGAGCCCACTGTCCTGAAGACTCCACGGTAGGGCTGGCAGGGGCTGCTGCTGATGCAACGACTGCGCTAGCAAGCCTTGCTGCTAGGGCACCGGCAGGGGCACGAGTGGAGGCTGCAGTCCGGGCCACATCTAGATGGACCTGGCCAACGGATTGTAGAAGGAGGGCCACGGGGCGCCCCAGGAGCCGAAGCCGGCAGCCTTGGGCTGCCGACCGGACTGCACGCCGGCAGCGATGGGCTGGCCACTGTTCTGGTGTCCAGAGTCATCGTGCTTGCCACCACGTTTGCTACGGCGACTCTTGCACGAAGGAGCAGACGAAGCAGGTGCGCCCTCAGAGCCCGAGCCGCCTGTGGGGGGGCTGCTGGGCAGTGGGAGGGAGCGGTGTAGAGTCGGACGAGCCGGTGGAGGCGATTAGAGCAGTCTGCTGGGAGGGCGCTTGGTTGTAACACCCTGGTGTTACATTGTAATGTTTTGCTGAAACATTTCGTAAGCATCTGAATTATGTGCATTTGTGTATGATAGGCTTTATAATCAATGTTTGGCATTGAAACATTTTTACGAAACGGGAAAGCAAGTGTTAGGTTTCGTGTCACATAACGTGTTATTTATCTTAATCGAATTCTTGTTAAAACAAAATGTTACAAAACATTTTGCGAACGGCGGTAAAAATGTGCGGTCGAAGACATGGATGGCTAGCGAGTACGTCCCAGGGATCGGGTTTGGGATTCGACGCGTAACCATTCGAATCGACGTCCTCCGCGTAAGTTTTTGAAGAGGTCGACAAAGCCACCTTTGGCAATATTTGTAGAACGATTGGCTTAAGGAGTAGAACAATGTCGCGACTGTGGGTGATGGCTCGGTGTACCCCTTTTCGCATCGAGCAATTAGCTTAGCGTTTGGAACACGGCGTACACGTTTTCTAACCGCTTTTAAAACCATGCATGGCCCTAACTGATTCCTGAGCACGGTCACCACCCCGGTTAGCTTGCCAGCGTGCTCTGCCGCGTGGGTCAGAGCCCACCGCCGCGCCCGGCTGCGCTCGCTGCGCCATGCATGCGCACGACCTGCGCGTCCTGGCCACTGCCTCGCTGCTGCCCGCCTGCGACCACTGCCCCGCTGCTGCTCGCCTCGCCAGCTGACGTGTGCGCCCTGGCCACCGGCCGTGCTCTGCCAACGCCTTGCCCTGCCGCGCTGTGGCCATTGTCGCCACCGGGTCCCGCGTTCGCGTCGCCAGTGGCTACGTCGGTATCGTGCCTTTGACTTCCTTGGCCGCTTGCGCGCTGGGCAACTGCCTGCTTCGCCGTCACCTCGACATCGCGTCGTGGTGCCCGTTGGCTGGCACTACCCGCTGCGGTGCCATGACGCGTCTCGTCGTTTGCTGCAGCGGCCGTGCGGACGGCTGTCTGGAGCATGCCCTGAGGTTCCCCATGACCAGGCACGTCGGTACCGAGCGTTGATGCCGCAGGCGAGCCATGCCGTGCTAGGACCTCCCTTGTCTCCGCTGTCCCCTTGCCCACCGTGACGACTCCGCCAAATTCACCGTGGCAGTAGCGCCTCGTTTCTAATTGAGCATGTTTCCGACTCCACTAGGTAGCTTGCTGCCCTACCGACCCCGCATAGCCGACTGTAGCCCTGCCATAGGCCCTAATTTTGGAAAGGCGAGTTTCGGGTCCTTAAGACCAGGAGTGCCTGCGCCGTCGGCTATCCTCGCCACCAAAGCCGCTCGGTCCAATTCCTTGCGCTAATAGGCTCTCCTCTAGTAGGTTGTCACTGTGCTCACCACAGCCTAGGCCCTACCACCGTAGTGCAGCCCGTGGCGCGGCCATGCCATTGTCGTGCTCCGCCGCACTCATCGCGCGCACGTGGCCGGCTAGGCCTGAGCCATCTCCGATCGTTTCTTCGCGTCTTTCGGTTCCGTGGTGAGTCGCTGGTACTCGTCCGCTCCTTGCTTTGTCCCGGCCGTGCTGATGTTCACCGGAACGGCATCGCCATACTTACAGGGTGCCCACCGTCGTGGCCCGAGCTCGCTGCAACGTCTCGGTGCGTGTGTCTCCGCCCTGCGCTTTGCGTTCACACATAGGTGAGTGTCGGCTCTTTATTTTGGTAAGGGGGGGGGCCAGGGTGACCGACGTAGTCGCCCAGTGCCGCGCCGTCGCGCCGGTGCGCGCCCTGGATGGTCAGGGACTTCGCCGCGGTGAAGACGTAGAAGTCGGAGGGTGCTGTTGTAAAAGCGCAGACTGATTAAATAGTGACTTAGAGTTTGCTGCGATTTCATTGTAGTATGGGGGTGTCCGTGCATAACTACCATCGCGCGCGGGCCTCTCCTGTCGCGGGCCGTGGCCGACTGGGCCGCGCGTGCGCGCATGGGCCACGCTGCTCGGGTGGGTGCGCCACGCAGTCGTGGGCCGAGGCCGCGCGTTTTGGCCCGCGAAGCCAAGTTTCGGTTTCCTCTATTTCAGTGTATTGGAATTTGTTTATTTATTTAGGTTGTGAACTGAACTTCGATAATTAGTAGTAAATTGCATGGTTGTCCAAAAATAGCGAAACTAAGTTTGTTAGGTTCGCAAAAATGTCATCTACCTGTAAGTACAGTTAATTCACCATTAACTGTTAGGATGGTAGGCTCATAAGATTGAAGTAGAGAGTTTAGCGGTATATTGATCTTTAATTGTAGGATTTGTTGTGGTAAACCGACAATAGTTTTAGCTTCGAAATTGTTACAGTAGGGTCCTTAGACCTTTACATACTTGCTGTAAAATGGGTAGCCGTAGAGCGAGTCGCTTAATGGCGTAGTTATTATCCTTGCTTTAGGGTATGTATCGTCAACTGTCATTAGGAGTAGGAATTTCCGTAGTCACCGCAAGAATATATGACACGTTCATACTTGTTAGTAGTGCTGGTACGTAGCTTAGACTTTAGTGGGTAAATCTCACTTAGTAATTTAATAGGAGTACTTTTGCATTGAGAATTGTTGTTGCCATAGTGTTAATCATTGCATCGTCATTTCATGTAGATCACGAGCAGGTAGACTTCGTACCCGTCGGTGATCCGGAGTACGACGAGGTGATCGAGGAGTACGAGGAGGAGCTCTTCGCACAGGAGGGAGCCCAGGAGCCTGTTGGTACTGACCTTGCTGACCCGGCACCTACCCAAGGCAAGCCCCTGGTGCATAACCCCTATTTTTAAATGATCACTGAATATATTTATATGATCATGCATTTACGTTACAGGCATTTTATGGAAACTACATGCATAAATATATCCACCATGAGTCCTACTAGTACAGGTCGAGTAGCTGCTATGCTCAGGATGTCGGTAGCGTGAGTAACCTGTCGTTACTCGCAAATAGGTGATTAAACTATGATATCATGATGAAATAATGGAAGGGAAAATGGTGACCGGACAGGGATGTGGATTTGGTACTGGTGGGGGTGAGGGGTTGTGTCCTGCGGCCAACAGGGCATAGTCCGGTTACACTTTTTTCCCTGTCTGTGTCGATTAAGGACCGGTCGTTGCATATGACTCTAGGCAAGTCACAGATTATTGTCCCGAGCACATACTTGGGTATGGGCGTAGGGAAGACTTGCTGCTCTCTTGTCGTGGATTCAGCTCTTTCCGGACCGACTGATGGGAAGAGGAGGTGGTGGAGGTCCTTGCACCGCACTGAGTCTGGGGCTCAGAGGCGGAGGCTTGGAGTCTAAGTTTGGACGGGGACCTGGACACCCAGGACAGGAAAGTGGTGGGTTAGTCCTGCTTGTGCCTGGGGCATAAGCGGGGCGTGTGTCTTCGGGGCACCTAGCTAGGCACATTGATTCGTGAATCATCGGGTTATCCGGTACGGCTTGTCTACGGTTTAGCACCGTAGTAAGAACTGGAAGTGGAAAAGGAGAAGGAACAGTATCGATTGCTCAACCCTTGCTTGAAAGTAGAACAGGTGCTTATATAGATTGACTGGATGAAAACTTAATACGGCTGATGATAATAATGTATCAATAAGGACTCACTATTAGTATTGCTTTTTGCTAAAAAGAGAACCAGCAAACCATAAAGCCTAGCATATTCCTTGGAGTCAGGAAAGTATTCCCACTGGTCGGATAAGTCTTGCGAGTACATTGTGTACTCAGGGTTTATTTACCCCTGTTGCAGGTGATGCTTAAGGAGTATCTTGTGTGGAGGATTCTTCTGGTGGGCTCAGACGAAATCCTCGTTATCTTATCGCTAGATGTTATCTTTTAATATTCCGCTGTTTATCATTCCACACTCTGTATTTGGTATTGTAATAATGTACTTTTTAAGAAACTCTAAATGTATGAGATGGACTTGTGTTGTAACTCGTTTTCATTATTGGATCCTTCGGAAAAATGTGGATCTTTCGGGTTCTCCCTCGGGGTGTGCCCGACGGACATCGCTCGTTGTAGTTGCTTTCGGGGTGCTTAGTGTCTGGTGGAAGACGAGCGCCTCCGTAAGTACGCTATTTCGGGTGGTTTTGCCACAGTTGGTACCAGAGCCAATAATGGTCACGAGTTCCTCACTCTTTTACAAAACTAAAAGTTGACCAACAAAAGTTTTGCGAAAAGTAGGATGCGATTAAGTTAAGTATAAGCCCTAGCTATATGGTATATCTAGGATAGCGGCACTGGTTTTATCTAATCAGTTTTCTGCAGGTACACTGACTTACGTGACGTAAGAAATCGCTTAGTATACGGAAAGTGAGTGTGCGATGTGCCAAAAATTTTACGAACGCCGCTATATTCCGGCTTGAGTGAACGTATAGGTCGAAGCATGCATCATATAATAGCATCTTACTTGAACTAGGCAATCCCCCTTCACGTATAATGAAAGTAGTAAATTGGTAGGACTAACTTAATGAATGCCTTAATAAATGTGCTGCCATTTCTTTAATCCCTGGATCCTGATCGGGAAGGTGTCCTAATGGATGGTTCGTCTCTCTTACAGATGAATCTGAGGTCCGGACGTGGGAGCACCAGTTCGGGAGCGGCCAACGAGGGTCATGGTGACAGTGCTCAGGGCCTTTGAGCGTGACAACGAGGGAGCTCGGGAGGTTCCACCTTTGGTTCCTCATCCTTTCCCGCCGCCGCCACCGCCTCCGCCGCTGTCCACCGCGGAGGTCATGGTGGAGTTGTTGGTTGCTCGTCAGGAGTCAGCCGCTGCTCGTCAGGAGACAGCTCGTGCCATGGAGATTATGGCACAGGCCGTCGCGGGTCTCGCCCGTGGAGGCCCCGGAGGCAACGGTGGGAATGGGGGTGGTGCTCGCCGTCCTGAGGGACAGTCCTCTTACCAGGACTTCCTCAAGACCCACCCGCCCATGTTCACACCGTCGGACGATCCGTTGGAGGCGGAGCACTGGCTTCGCACGCTGGAGCAGAAGATTCGGCTGCTCGAAGTGGCCAACGAGCAGAAGATGCACTTTGCGTCCCAGCAGCTTTTGGGGTCCGTAGGTGCCTGGTGGGAGACTTTCCAGGCCGCAGAGCTGCCAGATCACCCGGCAACGTGGCAAGAGTTCTCCACCGCCTTCCGCGAGTTCTTCATACCTGCTGGTGTTATCCACCAGAAGGTGACCGAGTTCATGGAGCTACGTTAGGGGAGCAGGACGGTAATAGAGTATGTGACCTAGTTTAACCACTTGGCTCAGTATGCTGGTAGTCAGGTGGACACGGATGACAAGAAGAGGGATCGCTTCTTTCGCGGTCTCACTCCTGCTCTTCAGGAGAAACTGTACCTGGGGAACTATCTGACCTTTGGGGCTCTGATGAATGCCGCCATTGCTCTTGAGGGTTTTCAGCGAGGCATCTCAGGCGGATTGGAAGCAGGAAGCGGGTCGCAGCTGGATCCTCTAGCCACCCTCATACTCAGAAGGTGCAAATTGTGAGGCGGGGCCCTATCAACCATCCGGCGAGCCTCCAGTTCCGGTCACCCTAGCAGACATCACAGACTTCCGCTACTCAGTACAAGGCACCTCAGCAGCAGGTGCAGCCCCAGCAGACTCAGGGACAGCAGGTCCCATCCTCGTCAGGGATTCGGGAACAAGCCTGGTGCTTGTTTCAAGTGTGGCAAGGATGGCCACTATGCCAGGGAGTGTCCTCAGCAGCAGACAGCTCAGCCGTCTCAGCCGTCTGCAAATTCCTAGGCTGATTAAGAGGACTTTCATCAAGAGGAAGGTGCCCAGCAGATCTGGTCAGGTGCACTTCACGGATGCTCAGCAAGCTGTGCAGCAGGAGATAGTTATGGCTGGTATGTTTACCATCGAATCCCATCCAGCTTTGGTGTTGTTTGATTCTGGTGCATCGCATTCCTTTATGAGCATGGGGTTTGTAGAGCGGCACAACTTATCACTATTGGCTATACCGTATGCCTATAAGATCCATACTGTGGGTTCTCAGATGTTCATCAATACCCACACGGATACAGTAAGTTTGGTATTAGCCACCCACACTTACCGTCTATAGTTCATGATAATGCCTGGGCAAGGCATTGATGTTATTCTTGGAATGAACTGGTTGCGAGTGTATGGGGTAGTATTGGATATGAAGAGAAGAAGTGTAGAGTTACGGCTTCCTGTCTTCTGAGGATAGGATGTCTCTCATCATACCCTCAGAACCGGTCTTACCTATTGCTGCCCATGCTGAAGCCGTTCCTGATCTTACCTCCATTCCAGTAGTATGTGAGCTCCCAGAATGTTTTCCCTGAAGATCTTCATGGATTGCCACCAGATCGTGAGGTAGAATTCTCCATTGAGCTTGAGCCTGGTACTGCTCCTATCTCCAGACGTCCGTACCACATGGCTCCAAGAGAAGCTAGCAGAAATGAAGAAGCAACTAGAGGAGTTGATGGACAAGGGTTTCATCCGCCCAAGTTCTTCACCATGGGGTTGCCCAGCGATTTTCGTGAAGAAGAAGGATGGTACTCTGCGGATGTGTGTGGATTACCGCCCCCTCAATACGGTAACAGTTAAGAACAAGTATCCCTTGCCCCGCATAGATACTTTGTTTGATCAGTTAGCTGGTGCCATGGTATTCTCGAAGATAGATCTCCGATCGGGCTACCATCAGATCAAGATTCAGGCCACAGGATATACCAAGGACAACTTTCTCTACTAGGTATGGGTTGTATGAGTACCTAGTGATGTCTTTCGGCCTCACCAATGCCCCAGCCTTCTTCATGTACCTGATGAACTCAGTTTTCATGCCGGAGCTGGATAAGTTTGTGGTAGTTTTCATTGATGACATCTTAATCTATTCCAAGAATGAGGAAGAGCATGCCTGTCACCTCTGGATAATACTGACTCGGCTAAGGGAGCACCAGCTGTATGCTAAATTCAGCAAGTGTGAGTTTTGGTTAGATCGAGTGCAGTTTTTGGGACATGTGTTGACACCTGAGGGCGTTTCTGTAGATCCCAGCAAGGTGCAAGATGTATTAGATTGGAAGTCTCCTAGGTCTGTGCACCAGATCCGTCAGTTCCTTGGGCTAGCTGGATACTATCGACGTTTCATCCCTGATTTCTCCAAGATAGCCCAGCCCATGACTAAGCTGCTCTAGAAAGAAGCTAAGTTTGTTTGGAGTCCAGCTTGTGAAGAAGCTTTTCAGTCCCTGAAGACTTTTCCTGACCACTGCTCCTGTATTGGCTCAACCTGATATTGAGAGGCCCTTTGATGTTTACTGTGATGCCTCGAAGATGGGATTGGGGTGTGTGCTTATGCAAGAGGGGCATGTGATAGCTTATGCTTCGCGCCAACTGAAGAAGCACGAGGTGAACTACCCTACCCATGATTTAGAGCTAGCTGCTGTAGTTCACTCTCTGAAGATTTGGAGGCATTATTTGTTGGGCAACAAAGTGCATATCTTCACTGACCACAAGAGCCTTAAGTATATTTTCACTCAGTCTAAGTTGAACATGAGGCAAAGGAGATGGTTAGAGTTGATCAAGGATTATGATTTGGAAGTCCACTATCATCCAGGAAAAGCCAATGTGGTGGCTGATGCTTTGAGTCGTAAGTCGCATCAGGTTGAGGAAATACCCTTGTCACTCCACCACACTGAGGTGCTAGCCCAGATTGCATTGACCTCAGAATTGCTGGAGCAAATTATTCAGGAGCAGAAGGGAGATCACGAAGAGATTCCTCATATCAAGAAGTTGCTAGCAGAAGGGCGTGGACCTCATTTTAGCATTGATGAGCAGGGAGTCGTAAGATACAAGGATAGACTGGTGGTTCCATCCAATGAAGAGCTGAAAAGAAAGATTTTGCAAGAAGCCCATCATTCCAAGCTGTCTATCCACCCTGGTAGCAACAAGATGTACCATGATCTGCGCAAACTGTACTGGTGGTCCTACATGAAGCAAGATATCACCCAGTTCGTTGCGGAGTGTGACACTTGTGGTAGAGTCAAGGCAGATCATATGCGTACTCCTAGATATCTGCAGCCCTTGCTCATTCCTGTTTGGAAATGGGAGGATATTTCCCTGGATTTCATTATGGGTTTACCCCGCACCTCCTTAGGCTTTGATTCTATTTGGGTCATTGTGGACCGTCTCACCAAGTCTGCCCACTTCCTTCTGGTGGACACTAGATACAATGCCAAGAAGTATGCGGAGTTATACTTTGATCGGATTGTGACCCTACATGGAGTTCCTCTCACCATCATCTCTGATAGAGGGTCAGTTTTTGTCTCTCGTTTCTGGGAGAAACTCCAGGAGTGTTTGGGTACTCGTCTTCTCAGAAGCTCGACATACCATCCCCAGACTGATGGTCAAACTGAAAGGGTGAACCAGGTGCTCGAGGATATGCTGCGGGCTTGTACCATCTCTTTTCCTGAGAAGTGGGATCATTGTTTGAAGCTGGCAGAATTTTCTTATAATAACAGCTATCAAGAGAGTATCTGCATGGCGCCATTTGAAGCTTTATATGGATAGAAGTGTAGGACGCCACTAAACTGGGTTGAAGTAGGAGACCGTGGGTACTTTAGGCCTGATTTCATAAAGGAGGCTCGAGAGAAAGTAAATATAATTCGTGAACACTTGAGGTCAGCTCAGAGTCGACAGAAGGCTTACTGCAGACAAGCGAAGAAGACCTTTGGAATTTGTAGCTGGAGATTATGTGTATCTCAAGGTATCTCCTATGAGAGGGGTACATCGGTTTGGTGTCCATGGCAAGTTAGCCCCTCGGTATGTGGGTCCATACAAGGTGTTGCGGCAGTGTGGCCCCGTTGCTTATCGTCTCCAACTCCCTGAAATTCTCTCGGCAGTTCACAATGTATTTCACGTCTCGCAACTGAAGAAATGCCTACGAGTTCCTAAGGAATCTGTGGAAATAGAAGGACTTCCGCTCCAACCTGATCTGTCCTATGTGGAGCATCCTATAAAAATCTTGGATGAGAAGGAGAGAGTGACTAGGAACAGGGTAATAAAGTTTTACAAGGTACAATGGCAAAACCATTCAGAGGACGAAGCCACCTGGGAGCAAGAGAGCTACTTATCAAAGCATTACGCCCATCCTCTCTAGGTCGGATAGTTAGTTTTGCGCAAAATGTACTCCCTACCTCTTTCTCACACTAGGCACATGAAATCTCGGATCGAGATTTTGTTTTAGGGGGGTAGATTTGTAACACCCTGGAGTTACATTGTAATGTTTTGCTGAAACATTTCGTAAGCATCTGAATTATGTGCATTTGTGTATGATAGGCTTTATAATCAATGTTTGGCATTGAAACATTTTTACAAACGGGAAAGCAAATGTTAGGTTTCGTGTCACATAACGTGTTATTTATCTTAATCGAATTCTTGTTAAAACAAAATGTTATAAAACATTTTGCGAACGGCGGTAAAAATGTGCGGTCGAAGACATGGATGGCTAGCGAGTACGTCCCGGGGATCAGGTTTGGGATTCGATGCGTAACCATTCGAATCGACGTCCTCCGCGTAAGTTTTTGAAGAGGTCGACGAAGCCACCTTTGGCAATATTTGTAGAACGATTGGCTTAAGGAGTAGAACAATGTCGCGACTGTGGGTGATGGCTCGGTATACCCCTTTTTGCATCGAGCAATTAGGTTAGCGTTTGGAGCACGGCGTACATGTTTTCTAACGGCTTTAAAAACCATGCATGGCACTAACTGATTCCTGAGCGCGGTCACCACCCTGGTTAGCTTGCCAGCGCGCTCTGCCGCGCGGGTCAGAGCCCACCGCCGCGCCCGACTGTGCTCGCTGCGCCATGCACGCGCATGAACCTACGCGTCCTGGCCACTGCCTCGCTGCTGCCCGCCTGCGACCACTGCCCCGCTGCTGCTCGCCTCGCCAGCTGACGTGTGCGCCCAGGCCACCGGCCGTTGCTCTGCCAGCGCCTTGCCCTGCCCCCGCTGTAGCCGTTGTCGCCATCGGGTCCCGCGTTCGCGTCGCCAGCGGCTACGCCGGTACCGTGCCTTTGACTTCCTTCGCCGCTTGCACGCTAGGCAACTGCCTGCTCGCCGTCACCTCGACATCGCGTCGCGGTGCCCGTTGGCTAGCACTACCCGCTGCAGCGCCATGACGGGTCTCGTCGTTTGCTGCAGCGGCCGTGCGGATGGCTGTCTGGAGCACGCCCTGAGGTTCCCCATGACCAGGCACGTCAGTACCGAGCGTTGACGCCGCAGGCGAGCCATGTCATGCTAGGACCTCCCCTGTCTCCGCTGTCCCCTTGTCCGCCGTGACGACTCCGCCAAATTCACCGTGGCAGCAGCGCCTCGTTTCTAATTGAGCACGTTTCCGACTCCACTAGGTAGCTTGCTGCCCTACCGACCCCGCATAGCCGACTGTAGCCCTGCCATAGGCCCTAATTTTGGAAAGGCGAGTTTCGGGTCCTTAAGACCAGGAGCGCCTGCGCCGTCGGCTATCCTCGCCACCAAAGCCGCTCGGTCCAATTCCTTGCGCTAATAGGCTCTCCTCCAGTAGGTTGTCACCGTGCTCACCACAGCCTAGGCCCTACCGCCATAGTGCAGCCCGTGGCGTGGCCGTGCCATTGTCGTGCTCCGCCGCACTCATCGCGCGCACGTGGCCGGCTCGGCCTGAGCCATCTCCGATCGTTCTTCTTCGCGTCTTCCGGTTCCATGGTGAGTCGCTGGTACTCGTCTGCTCCTTGCTTTGTCCTGGCCGTGCTGATGTTCACCGGAACGGCATCGCCGTACTTGCAGGGTGCCCACCGTCGTGGTCCGAGCTCGCTGCGACGTCTCGGTGCGTGTGTCTCCGCCCTGCGCTTTGCGTTCACACATAGGTGAGTGTCGGCTCTTTATTTTGGTAAGGGGAGGGCTGGGGTGACCGACGTAGTCGCCCAGTGCCGCGCCGTCGCGCCGGTGCGCGCCCTGGATGGTCAGGGACTTCGCCGCGGTGAAGACGTAGAAGTCGGAGGGTGCTGTTGTAAAAGCGCAGACTGATTAAATAGTGACTTAGAGTTTGCTGCGATTTCATTATAGTACGGGGGTGTCCGTGCATAACTACCATCGCGCGCGGGCCTCTCCCGTCGCGGGCCGTGCCGGCTGGGCCGCGCGTGCGCGCATGGGCTGCGCTGCTCGGGTGGGTGCGCCGCGCAGTCGTGGGCCGAGGCCGCGCGTTTTGGGCCGCGAAGCCAAGTTTCGGTTTCCTCTATTTCAGTGTATTGGAATTTGTTTATTTATTTAGGTTGTGAATTGAACTTCGATAATTAGTAGTAAATTGCATGGTTGTCCAAAAATAGTGAAACTAAGTTTGTTAGGTTCGCAAAAATGTTATCTACCTGTTAGTACAGTTAGTTCACCATTAACTATTAGGATGGTAGGCTCATAAGATTGAAGTAGAGAGCTTAGCGGTATATCGATCTTTAATTGCAGGATTTGTTGTGGTAAACCGATAATAGTTTTAGCTTCGAAATTGTTATGGTAGGGTCCTTAGACCTTTACATACTTGCTGTAAAATGGGTAGCCGTAGAGCGAGTCGCTTAATGGCGTAGTTATTATCCTTGCTTTAGGGTATGTATCGTAAACTGGCATTAGGAGTAGGAATATCTGTAGTCACCGCAAGAATATATGACACGTTCATACTTGTTAGTAGTGCTGGTACATAGCTTAGACTTTAGTGGGTAAATCTAACTTAGTAATTTAATAGGAGTACTTTTGCATTGAGAATTGTTGTTGCCATAGTGTTAATCGTTGCATCGTCATTTCATGTAGATCACGAGCAGGTAGACTTCGTACCCGTCGGTGATCCGGAGTACGACGAGGTGATCGAGTACGAGGAGGAGCTCTTCGCACAGGAGGGAGCCCAGGAGCCTGTTGGTACTGACCTTGCTGACCCGGCACCTACCCAAGGCAAGCCCTGGTGCATAACCCCTATTTTTAAATGATCACTGAATATATTTATATGACATGCATTTACGTTACAGGCATTTTATGGAAACTACATGCATAAATATATCCACCATGAGTCCTACTAGTACAGGTCGAGTAGCTGCTATGCTCAGGATGTCGGTAGCGTGAGTAACCTGTCGTTACTCGCAAATAGGTGATTAAACTATGATATCATGATGAAATAATGGAAGGGAAAATGGTGACCGGACAGGGATGTGGATTTGATACTGGTGGGGGTGAGGGGTTGTGTCCTGCGGCCAACAGGGCATAGCCTGGTTATATTTTTTCCCTGTCTGTGTCGATTAAGGACCGGTCGTTGCATATGACTCTAGGCAAGTCACAGATTATTGTCCCGAGCACACACTTGGGTATGGGTGCAGGGAAGACTTGCTGCTCTCTTGTCGTGGATCCGGCTCTTTCCGGACCGACTGATGGGAAGAGGAGGTGGTGGAGGTCCTTGCACCGCACTGAGTCCGGGGCTCAGAGGCGGGGGCTTGGAGTCCAAGTTTGGACGGGGACCTGGACACCCGGGACAGGAGAGTGGTGGGTTAGTCCTGCTTGTGCCTGGGGTACAAACGGGGCATGTGTCTTCGGGGCACCTAGCTGGGCACATTGATTCGTGAATCGCCAGGTTATCCGGTACGGCTTGTCTGCGGTTTAGCACCGTAGTAAGAACTGGAAGTAGAAAAGGAGAAGGAACAGTATCGATTGCTCAACCCTTGCTTGAAAGTAGAACAGGTGCTTATATAGATTGACTGGATGAAAACTTAATACGGCTGATGATAATAATGTATCAATAAGGACTCACTATTAGTATTGCTTTTTGCTAAAAAGAGAACCAGCAAACCATAAAGCCTAGCATATTCCTTGGAGTCAGAAAAGTATTCCCACTGGTCGGATAAGTCTTGCGAGTACATTGTGTACTCAGGGTTTATTTACCACTGTTGCAGGTGATGCTTGAGGAGTATCTTGTGTGGAGGATTCTTCTGGTGGGCTCAGACGAAATCCTCGTTATCTTATCGCCAGATGTTATCTTTTAATATTTCGCTATTTATCATTCCGCACTCTGTATTTGGTATTGTAATAATGTACTTTTTAAGAAACTCTAATGTATGAGATGGACTTGTGTTGTAACTCGTTTTCATTTTGGATCCTTGGGAAAAATGTGGATCTTTCGGGTTCACCCTCGGGGTGTGCCCGACGGACATCGCTCGTTGTAGTTGCTTTCGGGGTGCTTAGTGTCTGGTGGAAGACGAGCGCCTCCGTAAGTACGCTATTTCGGGTGGTTCTGCCACATTGGTTCTCCATCGTGAGCTCCTCCATCAGAGATCAGACTTGGCCTCTAGGAACGTGGGAAAGGGACGTCCACGCCGAAGGTGCAGGCCGATGGTCTTGAACTTCTCGTTACGGCCGTAGTTGACATTAAGCACAAGAGGGCGGTTGGTGACAACCTATCCCAAATCGCCAAGCATGTCTGCCATGCGCTTGAGTTCCCTGCAGTAATCGGTGATTGACATGTCACCTTGAACGAAGTTGCGGAACTTAACATCGAGGTAGAGTGCTCGTGTCTCGTGGTTGTTGAAGAACTGTGACTCAACAGCACACCATGTGGTGCGGGCGGTCGAGTTCCGGGCCGAGATCGTCTCGGCAAGGTCGTCAGTGATGGTGTTGAGGATCCACGACTTGACAACATGATCCATGTGTGCCTAGTCAGGGAAAGCAGGCGCCGGGACATCCTGTAGGACGTGGTCCTGAAGGGAGAACTTCTCCACGGCGAGGAGGATTTGATCACGCCACCTGTTGTAGTTGCCGGAGTTGAGGTCAAGGACGACCCTAACAAGATTCCGGATGTTCTGCACAGCGACTGTCTGGGCATAAAGGTTAGCGATGGCGGCAGCTTCATGCGCGAGCAGGGTGTGGTGAAGATCGTGGTGGTTGGAGACGCGATCTTTCTCATCAGAGGGGGGGTCTGTCATTGTGGAATGTGCCGACGGCAGCACGCTCCTGTTCGGCGCGAGCCTGGGCCTCACGAGCGCGCGTTGCGGCAGCATCACGCTCTAGAGCGGCGGCCTCGGCTTCCTGTTCGACAGCGGCGACACGTGTTAAGGCAGTCTCGCGCGTAGCTATATCGGGGGCCGCGCGCTTCTGCGCAGCGGCGGCGGCGGCGGCCGCAGCCTTCGCCTGGGCGTCGGAGTCCAGCGCGACCTCGGAAGCAGAGGCCGGGGGATCGGTGGACTTGCCGTTGGCGGCGGTGGCGGCAGCGCGAGGCGAGGGAGGGGGAGTCCCAGCCATGGAGATCGCAGCACAGCAGAATGCTGGCGTGGGGAAGGCGCAGCCAGAGAGGCCCGCTAGGGCAGCGGATGGGGAATCTGGGTGGAAACCCGACTCGTGATACCATGAAGGAAAGTGTGCTCGGGAATATAGTAGATTGATTAATGAGTAGCACAGGAGGTGTACAAGATATAGGCAAGTATGACCTAGGGTTTATAGATCAATACCCAATCAAGTGGATCATTGCCTAATACCAAATCAACTACCATATAAGCCCTGGGCGCCTAGGCCTATTCGGCTGGCCCAGTAACCTATTCTAACAGGATGTATTTATTGCTAAATTAATTCTTTCCTGAATGGAGGGGCTGAGAAGCCACCTGAGACCGTTTCCATTGCAAAGTGCTAGAAATGGCACAGCATGTTTGGCAGTAATGGAACCAGGATTTTTAGGCTAGTCCTAGCTAATTCTAACATATATGCAATTCAGTATAATCCATATTCAAAATATGAAGTATACTAGTATTTGCCAAGAAATTCAGTGTACGAACAGAAATTAATCAAAAGCACTATGTTTGACAACAGTGGTGGCGTTTATTGGTCAGATCAAAGAGATGGCATGGTTCCACAAAAGAGTTATTAAAGTTCACCAATTCAGTAATGATAAATAATTGACCATATTTTTTTTTCCATAACATGCATTGTATGTTAGGCATGAAAGCCAAAATGGTACCTTCTTGAGAAAATTATTGCATCGAGATATCATATACAGTGCATTTGAATTCTAACTTCCACACGATTCTATGTTCTAACCACAGATCTCTGTCAATGGAGGTGAATGGCGGCCAACGGCAAATAAGTATTTGTATCTCAGTTCAATAATCAGTGCTCACCACCGGATAAGACACAGACGAGGGAGGCGTGGTAAAGGGGCCTCCGGAAACGAACAAACCGATCGATGCGCAGCGGCCGGAGACGGAGAATACGGAGAATCGACACGGCCGAAACCCTAGCACCGCTGGAGTGTCGGAGCGTGGAAGGCGCCGACCCCGGCAAAGAGGACCCTCGACGTGGCTCTGGACGCCAGCGCGGACGGCGGAGTGCGGGTCTGCGGCGTGTGGTGTGGACTGTGGAGGCGGGGAGCACAGCAAGCGAGAGCGAGACGTACGGCAACGGGAAGTCGGGGCGCCTGGCGACTGACTGAGCGAGGAGAGCGCTGGATTTACTTGGACCTCTTCTTCGTTTATTGGGCTTGAGGCTTTGGGCCATATACAGTGGACCTGCGTGCCTGGTGGTGGTGGCCTACACCATGCCATACCCTCGGCTACAGCTTCGGCGTCTCCATCACGACTCCGTCCGTGTGTCCGCGCTCCTGGAGACCACGTGCGTCTTAGGTTTTTTCACAAACAGCCTCACACGGTGATTACAAAAAAAAAAAGTGCAGGGTAGCTGGGTGGAATAAACCAATGTCACGACGGATACAACTGACGGATATATAAATAAATGTGTGGTTGTAAAAAACTGAGGGCCCACAGTCCAGCCAGGTCATAGAGTTTGGAGACACTGCTGAAGACATACGGAGTCAACAAACCTGCAGCCCATACCCTCGTATCCAGTGGACCTGGCCCTAGGACAGGCGGTAGAGGCTCGTGAGGGAGCGCGCTAGTGTGGCCAAGCTCCGGTCGAGGTTAGGCGAGGGCGGGGTGGAGCAATAGCAGTGGGTGGTGGGCAGTGTGGCCGGCGGCGAGAGAGCGGGCCAGTGTGGTTGAACTCCGATCAAAGTTAGGAGAGGGGGCGGAGCAGTGGGGGTGGGCAGCAAGCTGTGCGCGGCGCGAGCGGCAACGAGTGAGCCACTGGCCGGGATGGAAGGCGGGGTGGGATAGGTAAGGCGCAAGGAAGGAGGAAACGAGGGTCGTGCAATCCCGAAACGTGCGACCGGTCACGCGTGCAATGTCTACCTCCTATTACTAGTACTCCATCCGAGCCGAATATGTGCAATTTTTAGGATAATACAAGGGTACTTGATTAATATTCATTCCGAGTGAAATGTGTCTTCGACCACTCGAAGTCAAATAGTTTTTTACGAACAAAATCTTTTTGTTTCAGTATACGACATAACATGACTAGCGTCTGGGCGTTCGGACAGACTTCCGCGTCTAGATGCGCGTGGCTGCTCTATTTCCCGCATATAGTGAGCGAACAACACGGACCTCAGCTATCTGCAGGGCCACCATGCGAGCATCGCACCCACCATCGGCCCACTTGGGGCCACCACCTCCGCACGGTCGTTAGGCCACCACATCCGTAGGCATCGCGCCCGCTCGCCGAGCTCGAACTGCCACGCTGAGATGGAGGAAGGGAAGGGAGGGGAGGGAGAGGAGAGGGCAGAGGCATGGAGGAAAGAGGCGAAGCTCTACAGCAGGTCGTTGTCCGCTATTCACTGGCATCATTGCAACATGCAAATATGTGCAACACCCAATCTACTTTTGAAACATATAGATGCAACTTACGTCGGAAGACAGTGAAACATTTGAAACATGTGTCTAAAACACTAAAAAACTTTAAACACTTGAAAAGCCATTACAAAAACATATGCAACATCCAAATAAAACACATACGACATATATGTGAAACATTTGCAACATCCAGATAAAAACACTTGCAACATGTGTTCGAAAAAACAAAGGAAAAATTTGGGACAAACGTTTGCAACATGAGTGTATAGCCATTGCAACATATGCAACATCTCAATCTACTTTTGGAATGTCCATATGAAACACTTGCAACATGCCTCTGAACACTCGAAATATACGCTTGCAACATGCACTTTTAGCAAACCCTGGTAGGCGGGAGACGGACAGAGCTCTACACAGTGGGATCCGTCGCTAGGTCGCGATGGAGGAGGATGGAGCCGCGACACAGCGGAGGAAGTGGGGCCTAGATCAGAGATGGCAACGGAGAGCACTCAGGCTTGCGCGCACGGGTGCGGGAAGGAGGCATGGTGAGAGGAGGGCGCGCGGGAGGCAGAGAGTGTGGCGTCGAGGAGCGGTGTGGAGATGGAACGCAAAGGCCACCTGAGCGACGGCTCGGCGATCAGTGCGGGTGTAAGGAAAATGGACCCTTGGACCATTTACTTTGGATTTTGGTGTTTGATGATCAACACAACCAAATTGGACTAATGAATTTGCAAGTGATTGTTTTGTAGTTCAATAGGATGCAAGACGTGACTTGGATGAAGGCAACGTGATGATCCGATGATCAACACCATAAGCAAGACCTTAAAAGCACAAGAGAAGACCCAAGATATCAAGCAAAGTCCAAGCTTGAAGATAGGAACCAAGCCGTACGCAAGATCGTGAAGAAACAAGCTCATAGTAGTGACCGGATGCTGGACCGGACGCCCGATCAAGAGGCTCGGCCACAGCAGTGACCAGACGCTAGACCGGACGCTGGTGGCAGATCGACCGAACGTAGGACAGCAGAGTCCGGTCGAGTACAGAGAGGTTCCAGAGCGGCGAAAATGCGACCGAACACGTCCGGTGGCATGTGACCGGACGCTGGCAGCGTCCGATCAGTTGTTCGTGGCTCCAACGGTCAGGATGACCAGACGTGTCCAGTCAGGACGTGATCAGCATCCGGTCAGTAGCAGAAAAGCAGGATTTCGTCCTCAACGGCTACTTTCTCAGTGGGGCTTATAAATACAGCCCTCAACAGGCCAAATGAGCATAGGGGAGCTGAGGAAACATATCAAGGGTGTTGATACACCATTTTAGTGATCTCCACTTGCATAGTACTTAGTGATTCATTAGGTGATTAGCGTAGGTGCTTTGCGAAGTGCTTAGGTGGATTAGACCACCGCTTATGCGCTTGCTCTAGGTTTAGGCCTAGTGTTTAGTGACGTTTGCATACCTCTTACCACTCGGTGCTTGCGTGTACCATTGTTGTACATTGGAGGGGCTTGTAGTCTTACGAGATCATACCAACCGCATTTGTGGTGTGGCCGTCTGAAAGGTCCTAATGGCTAGAGGGGGTGAATAGCCTAATAAAAATTTCTACAACAACACTTAACAAAATGGTTAGACAATTATGAGGCGAAGCAAGTGTTGCGCGAGCCTACTCAAAATGCAAGCCACCTACCACAATTCTAGTTTAGATAGTATCTATTCACACAATAGCTATGACACTACCCTATGTTAGTGTGCTCTCAAAGGCTAACTAAAGAGCCACACCAACCAAGCAAGCAAGCTCTCACAACTAGCTACACTAAAGAGCTTGACAACTAGTTTGCGGTAATGTAAAGAGAGTGATCAAGAAGGTTATACCGTCGTGTAGATGAAGGAACCAATCAATCACAAGGATGAATAACAATGAAGATCAATCACCTCGGAATCAATGATGAACACAATGATTTTTTACCGAGGTTCACTTGCTTGCCGGCAAGCTAGTCCTCGTTGTGGTGATTCACTCACTTGGAGGTTCACGCGCTAATTGGCTTCACACGCCAAACCCTCAATAGGGTGCCGCACAACCAAGACAAGATGAGGATCACAC